>NC_133143.1:70310381-70405288 GCF_048418815.1 Hemitrygon akajei | reverse complement strand
CACAGGGGGATGGGTCACAGGGAATGGTCACAGGGGGGATGGTCACAGGGGAATGGTCACAGGGGGAATGGTCACAGGGGGAGATGGTCACAGGGGGATGGTCACAGGGGGAATGGTCACAGGGGGAATGGTCACAGGGGGATGGTCACAGGGGAATGGTCACAGGGGGGAATGGTCACAGGGGAATGGTCACAGGGAGGTCAGGAATGGTCACAGGGGATGGTCACAGGGGAATGGTCAACAGGGGGAATGGTCACAGGGGGAATGGTCACAGGGGGAATGGTCACAGGGGAATGGTCACAGGGGGATGGTCACAGGGGAATGGTCACAGGGGGAATGGTCACAGGGGAATGGTCACAGGGGGATGGTCACAGGGGGATGGTCACAGGGGGAATGGTCACAGGGGAATGGTCACAGGAATGGTCACAGGGGGATGGTCACAGGGGGAATGGTCACAGGGGAATGGTCACAGGGGGGATGGTCACAGGGGGGAATGGTCACAGGGGATGGTCACAGGGGGATGGTCACAGGGGAATGGTCACAGGGGGATGGTCACAGGGGGATGGTCACAGGGGGATGGTCACAGGGGGATGGTCACAGGGGGAATGGTCACAGGGGATGGTCACAGGGGGAATGGTCACAGGGGAATGGTCACAGGGGGAATGGTCACAGGGGGAATGGTCACAGGGGGATGGTCACAGGGAATGGTCACAGGGGAATGGTCACAGGGGAATGGTCACAGGGGGATGGTCACAGGGATGGTCACAGGGGAATGGTCACAGGGGGAATGGTCACAGGGGATGGTCACAGGGGACTGGGGGAATGGTCACAGGGGAATGGTCACAGGGGGATGGTCACAGGGGGATGGTCACAGGGGATGGTCACAGGGAATGGTCACAGGGGGATGGTCCACAGGGGGAATGGTCACAGGGGAATGGTCACAGGGGAATGGTCACAGGGGAATGGTCACAGGGGATGGTCACAGGGGGGATGGTCACAGGGGGAATGGTCACAGGGGGAATGGTCACAGGGGGAATGGTCACAGGGGGAATGGTCACAGGGGGAATGGTCACAGGGGGATGGTCACAGGGGGGAATGGTCACAGGGGATGGTCACAGGGGGATGGTCACAGGGGGGGGGATGGTCACAGGGGGAATGGTCACAGGGGAATGGTCACAGGGGGAATGGTCACAGGGGAATGGTCACAGGGGAATGGTCACAGGGGGAATGGTCACAGGGGATGGTCACAGGGGGAATGGTCACAGGGGGATGGTCACAGGGGGAATGGTCACAGGGGGATGGTCACAGGGGAATGGTCACAGGGGAATGGTCACAGGGGAATGGTCACAGGGGGAATGGTCACAGGGGGAATGGTCACAGGGGGATGGTCACAGGGGGAATGGTCACAGGGGGGATGGTCACAGGGGGAATGGTCACAGGGGGAATGGTCACAGGGGAATGGTCACAGGGGATGGTCACAGGGGGATGGTCACAGGGGGAATGGTCACAGGGGGAATGGTCACAGGGGGATGGTCACAGGGGAATGGTCACAGGGGAATGGTCACAGGGGGATGGTCACAGGGGGATGGTCACAGGGGGAATGGTCACAGGGGGCGGAATGGTCACAGGGGAATGGTCACAGGGGGATGGTCACAGGGGAATGGTCACAGGGGGGATGGTCAGGGAATGGTCACAGGGGGAATGGTCACAGGGGGATGGTCACAGGGGGATGGTCACAGGGGGAATGGTCACAGGGGAATGGTCACAGGGGAATGGTCACAGGGGGAATGGTCACAGGGGAATGGTCACAGGGGAATGGTCACAGGGGAATGGTCACAGGGGGAATGGTCACAGGGGGAATGGTCACAGGGGGATGGTCACAGGGGGATGGTCACAGGGGGAATGGTCACAGGGGAATGGTCACAGGGGATGGTCACAGGGGGAATGGTCACAGGGGGGAATGGTCACAGGGGAATGGTCACAGGGGGAATGGTCACAGGGGATGGTCACAGGGGATGGTCACAGGGAATGGTCACAGGGGGATGGTCACAGGGGATGGTCACAGGGGATGGTCACAGGGGAATGGTCACAGGGGGAATGGTCACAGGGGAATGGTCACAGGGGGAATGGTCACAGGGATGGTCACAGGGAATGGCCAGGGGGAATGGTCACAGGGATGGTCACAGGGGAATGGTCACAGGGGGATGGTCACAGGGGGAATGGTCACAGGGGAATGGTCACAGGGGATGGTCACAGGGGGAATGGTCACAGGGGAATGGTCACAGGGGATGGTCACAGGGGGGAATGGTCACAGGGGGAATGGTCACAGGGGAATGGTCACAGGGGGATGGTCACAGGGGGATGGTCACAGGGGGATGGTCACAGGGGAATGGTCACAGGGGGATGGTCACAGGGGAATGGTCACAGGGGGAATGGTCACAGGGGGAATGGTCACAGGGGAATGGTCACAGGGGAATGGTCACAGGGGGGATTGGTCACAGGGGGAATGGTCACAGGGGGAATGGTCACAGGGGGATGGTCACAGGGGAATGGTCACAGGGGGATGGTCACAGGGGATGGTCACAGGGGGATGGTCACAGGGGGATGGTCACAGGGAATGGTCACAGGGGAATGGTCACAGGGGGGAATGGTCACAGGGGGAATGGTCACAGGGGATGGTCACAGGGGGAATGGTCACAGGGGGAATGGTCACAGGGGAATGGTCACAGGGGAATGGTCACAGGGGGATGGTCACAGGGGGAATGGTCACAGGGGGAATGGTCACAGGGGAATGGTCACAGGGGATGGTCACAGGGGGGATGGTCACAGGGGAATGGTCACAGGGGGAATGGTCACAGGGGGAATGGTCACAGGGGGATGGTCACAGGGGAATGGTCACAGGGGGAATGGTCACAGGGGGAATGGTCACAGGGGGAATGGTCACAGGGGAATGGTCACAGGGGGAATGGTCACAGGGGGAATGGTCACAGGGGATGGTCACAGGGGGGAATGGTCACAGGGGAATGGTCACAGGGGATGGTCACAGGGGGGATGGTCACAGGGGAATGGTCACAGGGGGAATGGTCACAGGGGAATGGTCACAGGGGAATGGTCACAGGGGGAATGGTCACAGGGGAATGGTCACAGGGGGGAATGGTCACAGGGGGATGGTCACAGGGGGAATGGTCACAGGGGGAATGGTCACAGGGAATGGTCCAGGGGAATGGTCACAGGGGATGGTCACAGGGGAGGTCACAGGGGGAATGGTCACAGGGGGAATGGTCACAGGGGGATGGTCAGGGGGGTCACAGGGGATGGTCACAGGGGGATGGTCACAGGGGGAATGGTCACAGGGGGGATGGTCACAGGGGAATGGTCACAGGGGATTGGTCACAGCGAATGGCCGGGATGGTCACAGGGGAATGGTCACAGGGGAATGGTCACAAGGGGGATGGTCACAGGGGGATGGTCACAGGGGGAATGGTCTCAGGGGAATGGTCACAGGGGAATGGTCACAGGGGGAGAATGGTCACAGGGGGAAATGGTCACAGGGAATGGTCACAGGGGGAATGGTCACAGGGGGAATGGTCACAGGTGGAATGGTCACAGGGGGAATGGTCACAGGGGGAATGGTCACAGGGGGAATGGTCACAGGGGATGGTCACAGGGGAATGGTCACAGGGGGGAATGGTCACAGGGGAATGGTCACAGGGGATGGTCACAGGGGAATGGTCACAGGGGGAATGGTCACAGGGGGATGGTCACAGGGGGAATGGTCACAGGGGAATGGTCACAGGGGGATGGTCACTGGGGAATGGTCACAGGGGGAATGGTCACAGGGGAATGGTCACAGGGGGATGGTCACAGGGGGATGGTCACAGGGGATGGTCACAGGGGGATGGTCACAGGGGGAATGGTCACAGGGGATGGTCACAGGGGAATGGTCACAGGGGGGATGGTCACAGGGGATTGGTCACAGGGGGATGGTCACAGGGGATGGTAAGGGGGATGGTCACAGGGGAATGGTCACAGGGGAATGGTCACAGGGGAATGGTCACAGGGGGATGGTCACAGGGAATGGTCACAGGGGGAATGGTCACAGGGGGATGGTCACAGGGGAATGGTCACAGGGGGAATGGTCACAGGGGAATGGTCACAGGGGAATGGTCACAGGGGAATGGTCACAGGGGAATGGTCACAGGGGAATGGTCACAGGGGAATGGTCACAGGGGAATGGTCACAGGGGGAATGGTCACAGGGGGATGGTCACAGGGGAATGGTCACAGGGGGATGGTCACAGGGGGAATGGTCACAGGGGATGGTCACAGGGGATGGTCACAGGGGGAATGGTCACAGGGGGAATGGTCACAGGGGGATGGTCACAGGGGGATGGTCACAGGGGGATGGTCACAGGGGGAATGGTCACAGGGAATGGTCACAGGGGGATGGTCACAGGGGAATGGTCACAGGGGAATGGTCACAGGGGAATGGTCACAGGGGGGAATGGTCACAGGGAATGGTCCAGGGAATGGTCACAGGGGATGGTCACAGGGAATGGTCACAGGGGGGAATGGTCACAGGGGGATGGTCACAGGGAATGGTCACAGGGAATGGTCACAGGGGAATGGTCACAGGGGAATGCTCACAGGGGAATGGTCACAGGGGGGAATGGTCACAGGGGGATGGTCACAGGGGAATGGTCACAGGGGGATGGTCACAGGGGGAATGGTCACAGGGGGAATGGTCACAGGGGGATGGTCACAGGGGGATGGTCACAGGGGGGAATGGTCACAGGGAAGGTCACAGGAATGGTCACAGGGGGAATGGTCACAGGGGGAATGGTCACAGGGGGGAATGGTCACAGGGGGAATGGTCACAGGGGGAATGGTCACAGGGGGGAATGGTCACAGGGGAATGGTCACAGGGGAATGGTCACAGGGGGAATGGTCACAGGGGAATGGTCACAGGGAATGGTCACAGGGGGAATGGTCACAGGGGGGAATGGTCACAGGGGGAATGGTCACAGGGGAATGGTCACAGGGGGATGGTCACAGGGGGATGGTCACAGGGGATGGTCACAGGGGGGAATGGTCACAGGGGATGGTCACAGGGGGATGGTCACAGGGGGAATGGTCACAGGGGGATGGTCACAGGGGGAATGGTCACAGGGGAATGGTCACAGGGGGATGGTCACAGGGGAATGGTCACAGGGGGAATGGTCACAGGGGGATGGTCACAGGGGGAATGGTCACAGGGGGGATGGTCACAGGGGGATGGTCACAGGGAGATGGTCACAGGGGATGGTCACAGGGGAATGCTCACAGGGGAATGGTCACAGGGGGAATGGTCACAGGGGAATGGTCACAGGGGATGGTCACAGGGGAATGGTCACAGGGAATGGTCACAGGGGGAATGGTCACAGGGGGATGGTCACAGGGGAATGGTCACAGGGGGAATGGTCACAGGGGGAATGGTCACAGGGGGATGGTCACAGGGGGATGGTCACAGGGGGAATGGTCACAGGGGGGAATGGTCACAGGGAATGGTCACAGGGGAATGGTCACAGGGGGAATGGTCACAGGGGGAATGGTCACAGGGGAATGGTCACAGGGGGATGGTCACAGGGGGAATGGTCACAGGGGGAATGGTCACAGGGGAATGGTCACAGGGGAATGGTCACAGGGGGAATGGTCACAGGGGAATGGTCACAGGGGATGGTCACAGGGGGATGGTCACAGGGGGATGGTCACAGGGGAATGGTCACAGGGGGATGGTCACAGGGGAATGGTCACAGGGAATGGTCACAGGGGAATGGTCACAGGGGAATGGTCACAGGGGGGATGGTCACAGGGGAATGGTCACAGGGGAATGGTCACAGGGGATGGTCACAGGGGATGGTCACAGGGGGATGGTCACAGGGGGATGGTCACAGGGGAAATGGTCACAGGGGGATGGTCACAGGGGAATGGTCACAGGGGAATGGTCACAGGGGGAATGGTCACAGGGGGAATGGTCACAGGGGGATGGTCACAGGGAATGGTCAGAGGGAATGGTCACAGGGGGAATGGTCACAGGGAATGGTCACAGGGGGAATGGTCACAGGGGGAATGGTCACAGGGGGATGGTCACAGGGGAATGGTCACAGGGAATGGTCACAGGGGAATGGTCACAGGGGGATGGTCACAGGGAATGGTCACAGGGGGATGGTCACAGGGGAATGGTCACAGGGGAATGGTCACAGGGGGAATGGTCACAGGGGGATGGTCACAGGGGGATGGTCACAGGGGGAATGGTCACAGGGGGATGGTCACAGGGGGATGGTCACAGGGGAATGGTCACAGGGGAATGGTCACAGGGAATGGTCACAGGGGGGATGGTCACAGGGGGAATGGTCACAGGGGGGATGGTCACAGGGGAATGGTCACAGGGGAATGGTCACAGGGGGAATGGTCACAGGGGGATGGTCACAGGGGAATGGTCACAGGGGGAATGGTCACAGGGGGATGGTCACAGGGGGATGGTCACAGGGGAATGGTCACAGGGGGAATGGTCACAGGGGGATGGTCACAGGGGGGAATGGTCACAGGGGGATGGTCACAGGGGATGGTCACAGGGGAATGGTCACAGGGGGGAATGGTCACAGGGGAATGGTCACAGGGGGATGGTCACAGGGGGGATGGTCACAGGGGGATGGTCACAGGGGGAATGGTCACAGGGGGAATGGTCACAGGGGGATGGTCACAGGGGAATGGTCACAGGGGGAATGGTCACAGGGGGAATGGTCACAGGGGGATGGTCACAGGGGGATGGTCACAGGGGATGGTCACAGGGGGAATGGTCACAGGGAATGGTCACAGGGGATGGTCACAGGGGGGGATGGTCACAGGGGAATGGTCACAGGGGGATTGGTCACAGGGGGGATGGTCACAGGGGAATGGTCACAGGGGAATGGTCACAGGGGGATGGTCACAGGGGGAATGGTCACAGGGGGATGGTCACAGGAGGGGAATGGTCACAGGGGGGATGGTCACAGGGGAATGGTCACAGGGGGGAATGGTCACAGGGAATGGTCACAGGGGGATGGGTCACAGGGGAATGGTCACAGGGGAATGGTCACAGGGAATGGTCACAGGGGGATTGGTCACAGGGGGAATGGTCACAGGGGGAATGGTCACAGGGGAATGGTCACAGGGGGATGGTCACAGGGGGATGGTCACAGGGGAATGGTCACAGGGGGGAATGGTCACAGGGGAATGGTCACAGGGGGATGGTCACAGGGGGGGATGGTCACAGGGGAATGGTCACAGGGAATGGTCACAGGGAATGGTCACAGGGGGATGGTCACAGGGAATGTTCACAGGGAATGGTCACAGGGGATGGTCACAGGGAATGGTCACAGGGGGGAATGGTCACAGGGGGAATGGTCACAGGGGGGATGGTCACAGGGGAATGGTCACAGGGGGGAATGGTCACTGGGGGAATGGTCACAGGGGAATGGTCACAGGGGGATGGTCACAGGGGAATGGTCACAGGGGGAATGGTCACAGGGGAATGGTCACAGGGAATGGTCACAGGGGAATGGTCACAGGGGGAATGGTCACAGGGGGGATGGTCAACAGGGGGGATGGTCACAGGGGAATGGTCACAGGGGGGAATGGTCACAGGGAATGGTCACAGGGAATGGTCACAGGGGGGATGGTCACAGGGAATGGTCACAGGGAATGGTCACAGGAATGGTCACAGGGGGGAATGGTCACAGGGGGAATGGTCACAGGGGGAATGGTCACAGGGGGGATGGTCACAGGGAATGGTCACAGGGGGGATGGTCACAGGGGAATGGTCACAGGGGAATGGTCACAGGGAATGGTCACAGGGGAATGGTCACAGGGGAATGGTCACAGGGGAATGGTCACAGGGGGGATGGTCACAGGGAATGGTCACAGGGGGGATGGTCACAGGGGAATGGTCACAGGGGAATGGTCACAGGGAATGGTCACAGGGGGGAATGGTCACAGGGAATGGTCACAGGGGGGATGGTCACAGGGAATGGTCACAGGGAATGGTCACAGGGAATGGTCACAGGGGGGATGGTCACAGGGAATGGTCACAGGGAATGGTCACAGGGAATGGTCACAGGGGGGAATGGTCACAGGGGAATGGTCACAGGGGAATGGTCACAGGGGGGATGGTCACAGGGAATGGTCACAGGGGGGATGGTCACAGGGGAATGGTCACAGGGGAATGGTCACAGGGAATGGTCACAGGGGGGAATGGTCACAGGGGAATGGTCACAGGGGGATGGTCACAGGGGGATGGTCACAGGGGAATGGTCACAGGGGGGAATGGTCACAGGGGGATGGTCACAGGGGGAATGGTCACAGGGGGATGGTCACAGGGGGATGGTCACAGGGGAATGGTCACAGGGGGGAATGGTCACAGGGGAATGGTCACAGGGGGATGGTCACAGGGGGGGGAATGGTCACAGGGGGATGGTCACAGGGGGAATGGTCACAGGGGAATGGTCACAGGGGGATGGTCACAGGGGAATGGTCACAGGGGGAATGGTCACAGGGGAATGGTCACAGGGGGATGGTCACAGGGGGGATGGTCACAGGGGAATGGTCACAGGGGGATGGTCACAGGGGAATGGTCACAGGGGGGAATGGTCACAGGGGAATGGTCACAGGGGGATGGTCACAGGGGATGGTCACAGGGGAATGGTCACAGGGAATGGTCACAGGGGGATTGGTCACAGGGGGAATGGTCACAGGGGGGAATGGTCACAGGGGAATGGTCACAGGGGGATGGTCACAGGGGGGATGGTCACAGGGGAATGGTCACAGGGGGGAATGGTCACAGGGGAATGGTCACAGGGGGATGGTCACAGGGGAGGATGGTCACAGGGGAATGGTCACAGGGAATGGTCACAGGGAATGGTCACAGGGGGATGGTCACAGGGAATGGTCACAGGGAATGGTCACAGGGGGATGGTCACAGGGAATGGTCACAGGGGGGAATGGTCACAGGGGGAATGGTCACAGGGGGATGGTCACAGGGGAATGGTCACAGGGGGAATGGTCACTGGGGGAATGGTCACAGTGGAATGGTCACAGGGGGATGGTCACAGGGGGAATGGTCACAGGGGGAATGGTCACAGGGGAATGGTCACAGGGAATGGTCACAGGGGAATGGTCACAGGGGGAATGGTCACAGGGGGGATGGTCACAGGGGGGATGGTCACAGGGGAATGGTCACAGGGGGGAATGGTCACAGGGAATGGTCACAGGGGAATGGTCACAGGGGAATGGTCACAGGGAATGGTCACAGGGGGGAATGGTCACAGGGGAATGGTCACAGGGGAATGGTCACAGGGGGATGGTCACAGGGGAATGGTCACGGGGGGAATGGTCACAGGGGAATGGTCACAGGGGGATGGTCACAGGGGAATGGTCACAGGGGGGAATGGTCACAGGGGGATGTCACAGGGGGAATGGTCACAGGGGGATGGTCACAGGGGGATGGTCACAGGGGAATGGTCACAGGGGGGAATGGTCACAGGGGAATGGTCACAGGGGGATGGTCACAGGGGGGAATGGTCACAGGGGATGGTCACAGGGGAATGGTCACAGGGGAATGGTCACAGGGGGATGGTCACAGGGGAATGGTCACAGGGGGGAATGGTCACAGGGGGATGGTCACAGGGGGAATGGTCACAGGGGGATGGTCACAGGGGGATGGTCACAGGGGAATGGTCACAGGGGGGAATGGTCACAGGGGAATGGTCACAGGGGGGGATGGTCACAGGGGAATGGTCACAGGGGGATGGTCACAGGGGAATGGTCACAGGGAATGGTCACAGGGGGAATGGTCACAGGGGAATGGTCACAGGGGGATGGTCACAGGGGAATGGTCAGAGGGAATGGTCACAGGGGAATGGTCACAGGGGGGATGGTCACAGGGGGATGGTCACAGGGGGATGGTCACAGGGAATGGTCACAGGGGGGATGGTCACAGGGGGAATGGTCACAGGGGAATGGTCACAGGGGGGAATGGTCACAGGGGGAATGGTCACAGGGGGATGGTCACAGGGGAATGGTCACAGGGAATGGTCACAGGGGAATGGTCACAGGGGGAATGGTCACAGGGGGATGGTCACAGGGGAATGGTCACAGGGAATGGTCACAGGGGAATGGTCACAGGGGAATGGTCACAGGGGGGAATGGTCACAGGTGGGAATGGTCACAGGGGGATGGTCACAGGGGGAATGGTCACAGGGGATGGTCACAGGGGGGAATGGTCACAGGGGGAATGGTCACAGGGGGATGGTCACAGGGGGATGGTCACAGGGGGATGGTCACAGGGATGGTCACAGGGGGATGGTCACAGGGGAATGGTCACAGGGGAATGGTCACAGGGAATGGTCACAGGGAATGGTCACAGGGGGATGGTCACAGGGGGAATGGTCACAGGGAATGGTCACAGGGGGGAATGGTCACAGGGGAATGGTCACAGGGGGAATGGTCACAGGGGGAATGGTCACAGGGGGATGGTCACAGGGAATGGTCACAGGGGGGATGGTCACAGGGGAATGGTCACAGGGGGAATGGTCACAGGGGGAATGGTCACAGGGGGATGGTCACAGGGGATGGTCACAGGGGATGGTCACAGGGGGATGGTCACAGGGGAATGGTCACAGGGGGAATGGTCACAGGGAATGGTCACAGGGAATGGTCACAGGGGGATGGTCACAGGGGGAATGGTCACAGGGAATGGTCACAGGGGGGAATGGTCACAGGGGAATGGTCACAGGGGGAATGGTCACAGGGGGAATGGTCACAGGGGGATGGTCACAGGGAATGGTCACAGGGGGGATGGTCAGGGGAATGGTCACAGGGGGGAATGGTCACAGGGGGAATGGTCACAGGGGAATGGTCACAGGGGGGAATGGTCACAGGGAATGGTCACAGGGGGAATGGTCACAGGGGGGAATGGTCACAGGGGGATGGTCACAGGGGGAATGGTCACAGGGGAATGTCACAGGGAATGGTCTCAGGGGAATGGTCACAGGGGAATGGTCACAGGGGATGGTCACAGGGGGATGGTCAGGGGAATGGTCACAGGGGGATGGTCACAGGGGAATGGTCACAGGGGGATGGTCACAGGGGAATGGTCACAGGGGGGATGGTCACAGGGAATGGTCACAGGGGGATGGTCACAGGGGAATGGTCACAGGGAATGGTCACAGGGGGGATGGTCACAGGGGAATGGTCACAGGGGGATGGTCACAGGGAATGGTCACAGGGGGGATGGTCACAGGGGAATGGTCACAGGGGGGATGGTCACAGGGAATGGTCACAGGGGGATGGTCACAGGGGGGATGGTCACAGGGGAATGGTCACAGGGGGGATGGTCACAGGGGAATGGTCACAGGGAATGGTCACAGGGGGGATGGTCACAGGGAATGGTCACAGGGGGATGGTCACAGGGGAATGGTCACAGGGGAATGGTCACAGGGAATGGTCACAGGGGGATGGTCACAGGGGAATGGTCACAGGGGATGGTCACAGGTGGATGGTCAGGGAATGGTCACAGGGGGATGGTCACAGGGGAATGGTCACAGGGGGAATGGTCACAGGCGAATGGTCACAGGGGATGGTCACAGGGGGGGGATGGTCACAGGGAATGGTCACAGGGGGATGGTCACAGGGGGGATGGTCACAGGGAATGGTCACAGGGAATGGTCACAGGGGGAATGGTCACAGGGGGATGGTCACAGGGGGATGGTCACAGGGGAATGGTCACAGGGGGGATGGTCACAGGGGAATGGTCACAGGGGAATGGTCACAGGGGGAATGGTCACAGGGGGATGGTCACAGGGGGATGGTCACAGGGGGAATGGTCACAGGGGGAATGGTCACAGGGGGATGGTCACAGGGGGATGGTCACAGGGGAATGGTCACAGGGGGGATGGTCACAGGGGAATGGTCACAGGGGAATGGTCACAGGGGGAATGGTCACAGGGGAATGGTCACAGGGGAATAGTCACAGGGGAATGGTCACAGGGGGAATGGTCACAGGGGAATAGTCACAGGGGAATGGTCACAGGGGGAATGGTCACAGGGGAATGGTCACAGGGAATGGTCACAGGGGAATAGTCACAGGGGGAATGGTCACAGGGGGAATGGTCACAGGGGGGATGGTCACAGGGGGATGGTCACAGGGGGGATGGTCACAGGGGGAATGGTCACAGGGGGGATGGTCACAGGGGGGATGGTCACAGGGGGATGGTCACAGGGGGGAATGGTCACAGGGGGGATGGTCACAGTGGAATGGTCACAGGGGGGATGGTCACAGGGGGATGGTCACAGGGGGATGGTCACAGGGGGAATGGTCACAGGGGGGATGGTCACAGTGGAATGGTCACAGGGGAACTGTCACAGGGGAATGCTCACAGGGGGATGGTCACAGGGGGGAATGGTCACAGTGGGGAATGGTCACAGGGGGATGGTCACAGGGGGATGGTCACAGGGGGAATGGTCACAGGGGAATGGTCACAGGGGAATGGTCACAGGGGGATGGTCACAGGGGAATGGTCACAGGGAATGGTCACAGGGGAATGGTCACAGGGGGAATGGTCACAGGGGGAATGGTCACAGGGGGGATGGTCACAGGGGATGGTCACAGGGGGGATGGTCACAGGGGGGATGGTCACAGGGGGAATGGTCACAGGGGAATGGTCACAGGGGGAATGGTCACAGGGGGGATGGTCACAGGGGGATGGTCACAGGGGGATGGTCACAGGGGGAATGGTCACAGGGGAATGGTCACAGGGGAATGGTCACAGGGAATGGTCACAGGGGGGAATGGTCACAGGGGAATGGTCACAGGGGAATGGTCACAGGGGGGAATGGTCACAGGGGGATGGTCACAGGGGAATGGTCACAGGGGGATGGTCACAGGGGGATGGTCACAGGGGGAATGGTCACAGGGGGAATGGTCACAGGGAATGGTCACAGGGGGGAATGGTCACAGGGGGGATGGTCACAGGGGGAATGGTCACAGGGGGAATGGTCACAGGGGGAATGGTCACAGGGGAATGCTCACAGGGGGATGGTCACAGGGGGATGGTCACAGGGGAATGGTCACAGGGGGATGGTCACAGGGGGATGGTCACAGGGGGAATGGTCACAGGGGGAATGGTCACAGGGAATGGTCACAGGGGGGAATGGTCACAGGGGGAATGGTCACAGGGGGGATGGTCACAGGGGAATGGTCACAGGGGGGATGGTCACAGGGGGATGGTCACAGGGGGAATGGTCACAGGGGAATTGTCACAGGGGGATGGTCACAGGGGAATGGTCACAGGGGGAATGGTCACAGGGGGGATGGTCACAGGGAATGGTCACAGGGGAATGGTCACAGGGAATGGTCACAGGGGGATGGTCACAGGGGGATGGTCACAGGGAATGGTCACAGGGGAATGGTCACAGGGAATGGTCACAGGGGGGAATGGTCACAGGGGGAATGGTCACAGGGGGAATGGTCACAGGGGGAATGGTCACAGGGGGGAATGGTCACAGGGGAATGGTCACAGGGGGATGGTCACAGGGGGATGGTCACAGGGGAATGGTCACAGGGGAATGGTCACAGGGGGAATGGTCACAGGGGGGAATGGTCACAGGGGAATGGTCACAGGGGAATGGTCACAGGGAATGGTCACAGGGGGATGGTCACAGGGGGGATGGTCACAGGGGGAATGGTCACAGGGGGAATGGTCACAGGGGAATGGTCACAGGGAATGGTCACAGGGGGAATGGTCACAGGGGGAATGGTCACAGGGGGGAATGGTCACAGGGGAATGGTCACAGGGGGGATGGTCACAGGGGAATGGTCACAGGGGGAATGGTCACAGGGGGATGGTCACAGGGGGATGGTCACAGGGGGAATGGTCACAGGGGGAATGGTCACAGGGGAATGGTCACAGGGGGATGGTCACAGGGGGGGATGGTCACAGGGGAATGGTCACAGGGAATGGTCACAGGGAATGGTCACAGGGGGGGATGGTCACAGGGGGAATGGTCACAGGGGGATGGTCACAGGGAATGGTCACAGGGGGATGGTCACAGGGGAATGGTCACAGGGGGATGGTCACAGGGGAATGGTCACAGGGGGGAATGGTCACAGGGAATGGTCACAGGGGAATGGTCACAGGGGAATGGTCACAGGGAATGGTCACAGGGGGGAATGGTCACAGGGGAATGGTCACAGGGGAATGGTCACAGGGGGATGGTCACAGGGGAATGGTCACAGGGGGGAATGGTCACAGGGGAATGGTCACAGGGGGATGGTCACAGGGGAATGGTCACAGGGGGGAATGGTCACAGGGGGATGGTCACAGGGGGAATGGTCACAGGGGGATGGTCACAGGGGGATGGTCACAGGGGAATGTTCACAGGGGGGAATGGTCACAGGGGAATGGTCACAGGGGGATGGTCACAGGGGGGAATGGTCACAGGGGGATGGTCACAGGGGGAATGGTCACAGGGGAATGGTCACAGGGGGATGGTCACAGGGGAATGGTCACAGGGGGGAATGGTCACAGGGGGATGGTCACAGGGGGAATGGTCACAGGGGGATGGTCACAGGGGGATGGTCACAGGGGAATGGTCACAGGGGGGAATGGTCACAGGGGAATGGTCACAGGGGGATGGTCACAGGGGGGGATGGTCACAGGGGAATGTTCACAGGGGGATGGTCACAGGGGGGATGGTCACAGGGGAATGGTCACAGGGGGGAATGGTCACAGGGGAATGGTCACAGGGGGATGGTCACAGGGGGAATGGTCACAGGGAATGGTCACAGGGAATGGTCACAGGGGAATGGTCACAGGGGAATGGTCACAGGGAATGGTCACAGGGGGGAATGGTCACAGGGGAATGGTCACAGGGGAATGGTCACAGGGGGATGGTCACAGGGGGAATGGTCACAGGGAATGGTCACAGGGGGATGGTCACAGGGGGGATGGTCACAGGGAATGGTCACAGGGGAATGGTCACAGGGGGATGGTCACAGGGGGATGGTCACAGGGGGAATGGTCACAGGGAATGGTCACAGGGGGATGGTCACAGGGGGATGGTCACAGGGGAATGGTCACAGGGGAATGGTCACAGGGGGAATGGTCACAGGGAATGGTCACAGGGGAATGGTCACAGGGGAATGGTCACAGGGAATGGTCACAGGGGGGAATGGTCACAGGGGGATGGTCACAGGGAATGGTCACAGGGGAATGGTCACAGGGGAATGGTCACAGGGGAATGCTCACAGGGAATGGTCACAGGGGGGAATGGTCACAGGGGGATGGTCACAGGGGAATGGTCACAGGGGGATGGTCACAGGGGGAATGGTCACAGGGGGGATGGTCACAGGGGGATGGTCACAGGGGGATGGTCACAGGGGGGAATGGTCACAGGGAATGGTCACAGGGAATGGTCACAGGGGGAATGGTCACAGGGGGAATGGTCACAGGGGGGAATGGTCACAGGGGGAATGGTCACAGGGGGAATGGTCACAGGGGGGAATGGTCACAGGGGAATGGTCACAGGGGGAATGGTCACAGGGGGAATGGTCACAGGGGAATGGTCACAGGGAATGGTCACAGGGGGAATGGTCACAGGGGGAATGGTCACAGGGGGGAATGGTCACAGGGGGAATGGTCACAGGGGGATGGTCACAGGGGGATGGTCACAGGGGAATGGTCACAGGGGGGAATGGTCACAGGGGAATGGTCACAGGGGGATGGTCACAGGGGGGAATGGTCACAGGGGGATGGTCACAGGGGGAATGGTCACAGGGGAATGGTCACAGGGGGATGGTCACAGGGGAATGGTCACAGGGGGGAATGGTCACAGGGGGATGGTCACAGGGGGAATGGTCACAGGGGGATGGTCACAGGGGGATGGTCACAGGGAATGGTCACAGGGGAATGGTCACAGGGGAATGCTCACAGGGAATGGTCACAGGGGGGATGGTCACAGGGGAATGGTCACAGGGGAATGGTCACAGGGGAATGGTCACAGGGAATGGTCACAGGGGGGAATGGTCACAGGGGGATGGTCACAGGGGAATGGTCACAGGGGGATGGTCACAGGGGGAATGGTCACAGGGGGGATGGTCACAGGGGGATGGTCACAGGGGGATGGTCACAGGGGGAATGGTCACAGGGAATGGTCACAGGGAATGGTCACAGGGGGAATGGTCACAGGGGGAATGGTCACAGGGGGGAATGGTCACAGGGGGAATGGTCACAGGGGGAATGGTCACAGGGGGGAATGGTCACAGGGGAATGGTCACAGGGGGAATGGTCACAGGGGGAATGGTCACAGGGGAATGGTCACAGGGGATGGTCACAGGGGAATGGTCACAGGGGGATGGTCACAGGGAATGGTCACAGGGGGGAATGGTCACAGGGAATGGTCACAGGGGAATGGTCACAGGGGATGGTCACAGGGGAATGGTCACAGGGGGATGGTCACAGGGAATGGTCACAGGGAATGGTCACAGGGGGGAATGGTCACAGGGGGATGGTCACAGGGGGATGGTCACAGGGAATGGTCACAGGGGGATGGTCACAGGGGGATGGTCACAGGGGAATGGTCACAGGGGGAATGGTCACAGGGGGGATGGTCACAGGGGGATGGTCACAGGGGGGATGGTCACAGGGGGGATGGTCACAGGGGAATGGTCACAGGGAATGGTCACAGGGAATGGTCACAGGGGGGAATGGTCACAGGGGGGATGGTCACAGGGGGATGGTCACAGGGGAATGGTCACAGGGAGATGGTCACAGGGGGGATGGTCACAGGGGGGAATGGTCACAGGGGGGATGGTCACAGGGGGATGGTCACAGGGAATGGTCACAGGGAATGGTCACAGGGGGAATGGTCACAGGGGGGAATGGTCACAGGGGGGATGGTCACAGGGGGATGGTCACAGGGGGGGATGGTCACAGGGGAATGGTCACAGGGAATGGTCACAGGGAATGGTCACAGGGGGGAATGGTCACAGGGGGAATGGTCACAGGGGGGATGGTCACAGGGGAATGGTCACAGGGAATGGTCACAGGGGAATGGTCACAGGGGGATGGTCACAGGGGGGATGGTCACAGGGGGAGTGGTCACAGGGGGGAATGGTCACAGGGGGGATGGTCACAGGGGAATGGTCACAGGGGGAATGGTCACAGGGGGATGGTCACAGGGGGGAATGGTCACAGGGGGGAATGGTCACAGGGGGATGGTCACAGGGGGGATGGTCACAGGGGGATGGTCACAGGGGGATGGTCACAGGGGGGATGGTCACAGGGGGATGGTCACAGGGGGATGGTCACAGGGGGGAATGGTCACAGGGGAATGGTCACAGGGGGATGGTCACAGGGGGGATGGTCACAGGGGAATGGTCACAGGGGAATGGTCACAGGGGGGATGGTCACAGGGGAATGGTCACAGGGGGATGGTCACAGGGGGAATGGTCACAGGGGAATGGTCACAGGGGAATGGTCACAGGGGGGATGGTCACAGGGGAATGGTCACAGGGGAATGGTCACAGGGGGGATGGTCACAGGGGAATGGTCACAGGGGAATGGTCACAGGGGGATGGTCACAGGGGGAATGGTCACAGGGGAATGGTCACAGGGGAATGGTCACAGGGGGGATGGTCACAGGGGAATGGTCACAGGGGAATGGTCACAGGGGGGATGGTCACAGGGGAATGGTCACAGGGGAATGGTCACAGGGGGATGGTCACAGGGAATGGTCACTGGGGGGATGGTCACAGGGGGAATGTTCACAGGGAATGGTCACTGGGGGGATGGTCACAGGGGGAATGTTCACAGGGGGGAATGGTCACAGGGAATGGTCACAGGGGAATGGTCTCAGGGGGGGATGGTCACAGGGAATGTTTGTAGTGCACTGTGCACTGACTTCTTAATCTCCTGACTTCCCTGCTATGTTCAGTTAAAAAGTTAATTTTTAAAAGATGTGTCGTTAAAAACTTTATAAAAAAGATAAACTTGTAGCGGTGTGTTGCACGCACCGCTGCAATAAATGACACTGTGTCGGTGAGCTGCAGTTGCAAAAGAGATTTATTCAAACTTTGCGGCCTCGCTTTAAAGCCTTCCTGTTCCCGCCCTCCCTGGGTGGGAATGCTGTAGGGGGCGTGTATTCACAGTCCCGTCCCGCACGCGGACTTTCCCCCTTGCTGGTGAAGCAGGCTTGGCGCTCTCTTTGGGACCGGCCTCAATGCCGGCACGTGCCACTTTGTGAGCCGGTTCGAGTGCGCTGGCAAGTGGGTCGCCACATAACCCCCCCCCCTCAGAACCGGCGATACAGCTCCCAATGTCCACAGTCTGGGTCAGACTCTGTTTGGGAGGTCTGCCTCTGCGCCGCGGTACCTGAACCTCGACCGTCTGCGCCACGTCCACATGGGCCGTTTTGAGTCGGTCCACCGTGAAAACCTCCTCTTTCCCCCCAATGTCCAGTACGAACGTGGAATTGGGCTTCTGCTTGCTGGAACCACAGGTGAGGTTGCAGCGTCCAGAAGCTTGGCAGTTTTAACGAAACTGCATGAACAGATGCGGCGTCGTTCATCTTCGGCCGAAATATCGTTTGGGCCGTCGGGGTCACCAATTGTTGCGGTGTGCTACACGCAGCGCTGAAATAACGACACGCAGTCGGTGAGCTGCAGTTGCAAAAGAGATTTATTCAAACTTCGCGGCCTCGCTTTAAAGCCTTCCTGTTCCCGCCCTCCCCGGGCGGGAATGCTGTAGGGGGCGCGTATTCACAGTCCCGTCCCGCGCGTGGGCTTGCTGGTGAAGCAGACTTGGTGCCCTCTTTGGGACCAGCCTCTATGCCGGCGCGCGCCGCTTTGTGAGCCGGTTCGAGTGCGCTGTGAAGTGGGTCGCCACGAATTGTCATTTAACTGAGTAACAAATTATGTACTTTAATGAAATACAGGACAAAGTGGAAGGCTACCAATACTATTGTAAAATTGTGCATTAGTTCCTAGTTATTCTTCCAGTGTACACTGCCACATTCTGTTGATTGACGTAAATGAACAAAACCAATGTAGACACCTAGCGTAGATAACAAACTGCCTTCAGGCAATGCTTTTGATGACAGCATCCCCAAATCTTCATTTTCATTGTAACATTCAAGATGATTGTTGATACCTTCAAATTCTTTGCTGTTCCTAATTGTTGAAATGGTGAAATAATTTCATTTCACTTCCGACCATTTCCGGCATCTCCAAGCCTGAATGCTTGAAACTGCAGTGAGCAAAACAATTCTGTCTTGTCTGTTCATTTTGCACCAACTATCAGCGACAAGAATCATTGCATGGTGTAGCGTCTAATGGCCGGACAAGTTGACACAACTGACACCTATTGGAAACTGTTGGCAGCAGTTCCTACCCCATTTAAGCGACATAGTGCTCAAGTAAGCAAATGGAATCCTGGCAATTTTCTCGATTAGGTTTTGTTCTTTAAGTATTGTCTCAATTAATTGGAATCCACTGTATTTAAAGAGGAATTTGCCAAGTTTATGATTAGTCAGGTGTCAAAGGTTACAGGAGAACCGAGAAGATTGGGATTGAGAGGGATAATAAATCAGTCCTGATGGAATGGTGGAGCAGACTCGATGGGATGAATGGCCTCATTCTGCTCCTAAGTCTTATGGTCTTCTTAACATAAAATATTGATAACTCAGTGATCAGCAGGAGGTTTGGATGAAAGTTCTGGCAAAAGAATTTGTTTAAGAAATCATCATGCTGAAACAAGGAAAGTCATAACTGAAGGATATGATAAAGATGCTATGTTGTATAACAAGTTGGTGAGACCAAATTTGGAACATTGTGTGCAGTTCTAGTCACCTTCCTGCAGGAAAGATGTAAATAAGATTAAAAGTGTGCAGCAAAAATTGACAAGGAGGTTACCACGACTTGAGGAGCTGAGTTATAGAGTAAGATTGTATAGGCTAGGACTTTACTCTAAAAAGGGTCAGCCATGTTTGAATGGCGGAGCAGACTCGATGAACAAGATGGCCTAATTCTGCTCCTCTGTCATGGTCTTATGGTCTTTTCCCTGGAACATAGAGGATTGAGGGGAGATTTGATAGAGGTGTACAAAATTATGAGGGGTATAGATAGGGTAAATGCAAGCAGGCTTTTTCCACTGAGGGTGGGTGAGACTAGAACTAGAGGTCATGGGTTAAGGGTGAAAGGTGAAATGTTTGAGGGGAATATGAGGGGCAACCTCTTCACTCAGAGGGTGGTGAGAGTGTGGAACAAGCTGCCAGCAGAAGTGATGGATCTGGTTTGGAACTGCAACACTTAAGAGAAGTTTGGATAGGTACATGGATGGGAAAGGCGTGGGGGGCTATGGTATGGGTGCAGGTCGATGGGACAAGGCAGAATAACAGTTTGGCACAGACTAGATGGGCCAAATGGCCTGTTTTGTGTTGTAGTGTTCTATGATGAGGTCGTGGATGGACATATCGGAATGGGAATAGGAAGTGGAATTACAATGGGTGGCCACTGGGAGATCCTGCTTGTTCTGGTGGACAGAGCGTAGATGCTCAGTGAAGCGGTCTCCTAATCTATGTCGGATCTCACTGATGTGCAAAGGAGGCCACACCACAAGCATCAAACACAGTAACGGACTCACAGGTGAAGTGTTGCCTCACCTGGAAGGACTGGGGCCCTGAATGGTAGGGAGGGAGGAGGTGTAGCACTGGTTCAGCTTGCAAGGGTAGGTCCCATTCCCATTCCGACATGTCCATCCACTGTCGTGATGAGGCCACACTCAGGTTGGAGGAACAACACCTTATATTCTGTTTGGGTAGCCTCCAACCTGATGGCATGAACACTGATTTCACATACTTCCAGTAATGCCTCTGCCCCCCTTCTCCATTTCCCATGCCCCTTTCCCTCCTTCATGTTATCTCTTTTCCCACCCATCGACTCCCTCTGGTGCTCCTTCCCCTCCCTTTCTTCTTTCTTCCATGGCCTTCTGTCACCTTCACCAATCAAATTCCCAGCTCTTTGCTTCATCCCTCCCCCTCCAGGTTTTGCCTGTCACCTAGTGTTTCTCTCTCCCCTCCCCTCACCTTTCAAATCTACTCCTCAGCCTTTTTTCTCCACTCCCGCCGTAGGGTTTCAACACAAAACATCGACCGTACTTTGTTCCATAGATGCTGCCTGACCTGCTGAGTTCCTCCAGCATTTTGTGTGTGTTTCTCGGCAGATTTTCTCTTGTTTGCAACACAGTCTAAGCCTACAAGTGTCATCACACATTCTGGTGCGAACGTAGCATACCGACAATGCTCAGTGGAACAACACAGAACAGAACACAGTGAAACTTAATAACAAAAACAGAACAAGCCCCTTTCCCCCTCCCGCCCATATGGACAGACCTCTAAGACCAGCACAGAAACAGGCCCTTGCGCCTCCAGAATCCAGTCTCCAGGCTTTGGCAACTGGGCTTCAATTTCTGGACCTTCTGGCTTCAATCTTCAGAATCGATCCTGGACTATCCAATGACAGGATCCCGAACCCCAGGCTCGCTGGCCCACTGGCCCTCCCTCATGCCTCCTCATGCCTCTTGCTCACACAGACATCTGATCCTGGGACAGACCAATATACACAAATGTCCTTTGTCATACATCCACATCACTGGTCATTGAGTGCAGAGCAGTTATACTTTCTATAATGTCAGGGGATGAGGCAGTAACATTTGGTTATGATAAAGGAACAATTCCCAATGGATGGATGTTTAAAGATCTTTTGTCCCTGAATTTAAGACCCAAACAGTTGATACTGTACACCAAATCAAATCAAATCAAATCTAGTTCAATTGTTAGTCAAACCATACATGGATACAGCAGAATGAGATGGGATTTCTCTGGGGACAAGGTACTAAAATATACACATGCATTCAAAATAACAAAAAGGAGAGAAAAGAGAACATAACCACGTAAGAAAACACATTTTTAGTCCAAGACCCTGAATTCAGTCCAGCCTGTAATTCCACGGAGCAAACACTGGAGAGCAGCACTGAAGGGTGAGGCCACCCCCAATTGTGCATGGACATCAAGTGAGAATGCAAGCTCGAAGACTGAGGCCTAGTCCTCACTACAATTGAGCTGACACTGCTGCCTCATCGCCTGTCTCACACCAAACAAGGGAAGCAGGACTGCGGAATCAATGTCCAACAGGATCTTGCGATTGTAAAAGAAATGTCCAACACAGTCACTGGTGGTTTCACTGCATGACGCCTTAGCACCAACTCTGGTGCCTCTGAGTAGCATACAGCAGCATGGTCCGCTCTTCCGAACCCAATCTGCCTTCTCCTGCCACCCAACAGCTCAAATTGAATCCCAGGCCCGACAGCTTGCCTCGAAACCTCGAATCCCTAAACCTGACAGCCCGACAGCTTGACACAAATCACCAGGCCCAATGGCTTGACTTGAATCCCCAGGCCTGACAGCTCAACTCAAATCCCCAGGTCCAATGGCTCGACTTGAATTGCCAGGCCTTTCAGCCTGCCTCGAATCCCTAGACCTGACAGCCTGACTCGAATCCCCAGGCCCATTAGCTTGACTTGAATCCCTAGGCCCGACAGCCCAATCTGAATTTCTTGGAGGGCCAGCCCATCTCGACCTACCTGGCCCTACGGCCCAACCTCAACCTCTCCAGCCTGACGGTCAAACTTGACCTCTCCGACTCGACGGCCCACCTCGACCTCCCCGGCCTAATGGCCGGACATGACTCTCTCTGCTGAATGGGCCAACTTGCTTTCTCTGAATGCCTGTCTGCTCCGAGCAGCTTGCTGATGCAGTGGACCTGCTGTACACATAGGTATTGGAGTCAAGAATAGTCGTACTGTGTATAAAAACACACTTGGCTGGACCCTGAGAGGCTGCTGCGTGTGTATGCAATGCACTGCCATCTTACTGGAACTGGAATCCATTACGATGGTGATGTAAGATTAAGCCTAGTAAGAGAAAAAGGTGATTGATTACAGAAATGTTGTCATAGAACACTACGACACAGAAACTCATCCTTCAGCCCATCTAGTCCATGCTGGACTGCTATTCTACCTAGACCCACCAAATTAGGAAGCACAATCTCAAAATGTTTCTAAAAGAGGACATTTTGGAAGACAGGTGGATACATGCAGAACATTTGGGAAGACACTGCCAATATCTGCACAATCTAGATTCCACAGGTTCCAGACTATGGACATTGGAAATTTACGAAGAAAAAGAAAATGATCTGTAGAGATGTGAGTCTTTTAACAAGTAAATAATATTGAAAGTGAAATTAAAGAAATGACAGACATATTGAAATTAAACTTGGTTTCAGTTTTTTCACTGAGAGGAAATGAACAGAAACTCTTATGGGAAAGCCATGTCTGCTTGATTATCAAAAAGGCCCAGCACAGGATATACTTCTTGTAGTAGATGGTAAAATTCCATCTTCCCAGAACATCCTGGTGCAATTCTACACCTCCATCATCGAGAGCGCCCTCACATCAGCCATTACTGTCTGGTTTGACGCAGCACCCTCTCACAGTACACAACAGCTACAGTGAACAGTCAGGTCAGCAGAAAAGGTCTTTGACTGCAGTCAACCATCACTTTGGGAGTTGTATGTGTCCAGGACAAAGAAATGGGCAGGAAAGTCACTGATAAAATGTTCAGTTTTGATCCTACTATTTCATTGCACATGTTTAGTAAGGTAAGAATCTAAAGGTTAAAGAAGAAATGACAACTAACATTGTAAAACAAACTTCGATAGGTTATATTTATCTTTTTAAAGCGATACAGCATGAAGTAGGCCTTTTCAGCCCTTTGAACCAAGTGGCCCAAGCAACTCCTGACATATCCAATTAACCTCAACTTGTCACAGGACAATTTACAATATGGATAGCCCTACCCGGTATGTCGTTGGACTATGGGAGGAAGCCGGCACACCTCCATGGGGAGGACGTACAGACTTGTTACAGAGCTGCGCTGGAATCAGACTCTGGAATGCCCCAGGCTGCATTAGCCACAACGTTGCCAGGACACCCACATTGAGTAGAGCCGTCTTCAATACTTGCATTGCCACTAGAATTAGTGAGGGTGGAGGAAATCAGTTATTTTTATCTTAGCAGGACATAACCTCTCTGTGCAGGGTAAGCTTGTATGATAGACAGTTTGTTAAAAATTTAGTGACCATTTCCTTTAGGGTGTTTGAGATGTCCAGGGAGGGGTAGCACCTCTGGTGACTGGGCTTGCTATGTCCATTCTGGGGTAGCTCACTCTGGTCACCACTGGACACCCGGCTCTCACCTGTGGCTCCAAGTAACTTTGCACGTGACAGCAGCCGCTCCCCGGTACACCGCTTCGACAGGCAGGTTCAACCAGGTCAGGAAAGCTGGCAGTTCTGACACTCCAGGGAGACAGGGGCGTGCCTGTCCTAGCACGGGAAGTCAGCTCCAACGGTCTGGGTGGAGGAGATCTACAGCGAGCTCCGACAGCTCAGAAGGCGGTTTGGCAATGCTACGCGGAGAGTGAAGGGGACAAAGCACAGAAGACGTCACTGCAACCAGGGAAGACCCCAGTTTCTGATGCTTGTTCATACCAGACTCCTGAGGTTGAGAGAGTGGAACTAGTCCAGTGTAACAGCTTTTCCACTTGAAAAACTCTCCCACACAGGTCTGCCGTCATTGTTGAGATGTGGCGGATAACCAACACAGTCTTCAGTTACTTTTTCTAAAGTTTCACTTAGCAGGGCATTAATTTCTATGTGCAATGTAAAAGAGCATGTTTGTTAAATATTTACTCACCATTTACTTTAGTCGGAATGAGGTACCGGTGAGGTTTACTGGGAACCTATCAATCATCACACAATGCAGCCACCCAGTCCTGTGTTGACCCAGCGACTGGTTAACTGAATCCATACTTGTTCTTAATGGGACCTGTCCAAAATTCACACCCGCCCAACTGAGAGATTAAGCATTTTCCAGACTACTGTAAAAAAAAAGGGGAATCAATACAGTGTGCAAAAATTAGACAAGAAGATGTTTCCCCTCTGAATTTTGAAATTACGGAAATGAAATCTCATTCTCAGCCCGATTTCTGCATTTTAACCAGTGAAGCTAGTTTACAACCTCCTACAGTAATTCACAGTACAGTGTCTGCATTTTAACCAGTGAAGCTAGTTTACAACCTCCTACAGTAATTCACAGTACAGTTCCTGAAGGAACTCAATTCAGTGTGAGCTGCACCACTGCGGTAGCAATCTTGTCTCTGGGTAAAATGCTGCCATTGAAAGTCCATTCCAGAGACTTAACCACATTACCCCGAGAGGTACTGAGAGAGATATTATCCTGAAAATTTGTTTTCAGTGGAGGAATTCGTAGAGTCACATAGCATGGAAACAGGCTTTCAGCTCAACTAGTCCATACCAACCTTCCTTTCTAAGACATTCTGTTCCATGGCCTCCTCTTCTGCCAAGGTGAAGTCACTCTTAGGTTGGAGGAGCAATACCTTATATTCTATCTGGGTAGCCTTCAACCTGCAAGCATGAACATCAATTTCTCCAACTTCCAGTAATTTGTTTCCTCCCCCTTCCCTCTTCTTTTATTCCCCTCGCCGGCCTCTCAAGCTTTCTCCTCATCTTCCTATCACCTCCCCCTGGTGCTCATCTTTCTTCCTTGGTACACATTCCTCTCCTATCAGAGTCCTTCATCTCCAGCCCTTTACCTTTTCCACCTATACTTCCCAGCTTCGTACTTCATCCCCCATTACTCACCCACCTAGCTCCCCCACCCTCCTGTCTTCTAGCTTGTACTCCTTCTCCTCCCCCTACCTTCTTAGTCTGGCATCTCCCCTCTTCCTTTCCAGTTCTGATGAAGGGACTCAGCCAGAAACATCGACGGTTTATTCATTTCCACAGATGCTGCCTGACCTGCTGAGTTCCTCCAGCATTTTGCGTGTATTGTTCTGGATTTCCAGCATCTGCAGAATCCCTTGAGTTCCCATCTGACCCAATTCCTATTGACCACATTTGGCCCGCATCCCTCTAATTCAGAATCAGGTTGAAAATCACTTACTTATATTCAAAAATTCAAGGCTTTTTAATGTCATTTCCAATACATGAGTGTAAAGAAGAAAATAACTGTTTATTCGGATCTGATGCAGCACAAAAATAACACAATAAAGAAACAATAAATACAAATACATAAGATAACTGATACACATTGATTGATTGTATATCCATAAAGTGGCATTAGGCACAGGAGTGTCTGTACACTCCTGTGTGACTGATGGGAAATGATAAGGTAGTGGTGGTTGAGGGTGTGGAGGAGAAATAACTGTTTTTGAGGCTGGTGGTGTTGGCCTCCTCCCGGATGAAAGTGGGACAAACAGTCCATGAGCAGGGTGGGTGGGATCCTTTATGATATTACTGACCCTTTTCTGACACCTTTCTGTACCTATGTCCTTGATGGTAGGTAGGCTGGTGTCGGTGATGCATTGGGCAGGTTTGACTACCGGTTGCAGAGTCTTTCTGACTGCCAAAGTGCAGTTTCCGTGCCAACCAGCGACACAGCTTGTTGGGACGCTCTCTACTGTGCATCTGTAGAATGACGTGAGTCTGGACGTACCAGGTCCGGCTCTCTTCAGCCTTCCCAGGAAGCAGACGATTGGTGAGTTTTCCTGATTGTGTAGAATGAGATCTTGGATGCGTAGGGCTAATATGAGGGGGTGACTGGAATTTGAAAGTGATTGGAGGAAAGTACACGGAAGGATGTCAGAGTTACAGCGTGTGCTGAGTGTGTGGAATGCCCTGCCAGAGGGCTTTGTAGGAGGGAAGGGTTACATTGATCTTAGAGGAGGTTAAGAGGTTAGCACAAGCTTGTGGGACAAAGGCTTGGTAATATGCTAGAATGTTCTACGTTCTATGTTCTATGCACTCATGGTAGTAAGTTTTGCTCCCTCATTAGCTCAGATATCCAGGCAGGGATCAGTCAGCCTCATACGTTTCATTCTGTCCGATAATTTGCTGTGTGAAATTGAGGGGGAGCCATGTGACCGAGCCCCTTCTCCATGTCCACAGATCAGTCTGGTTCTCAGGAGCTGTCGAAACGCAGGGGGCCACAGCTGAACAGGGGGAAGTGGAGAGAAAAGCATTTGCTTAGGAAGCAGCGAATCTGGCTGAGATCCACTCTGTCAGCTCAGTACAACTTCTGAAGCCAAGCAAAACTTTGTCAGCTGGTTTGTATGTTCCACAAGGTGTCCCCTATGGTGCAGAGGTAGCTCTAAGGGTCCTGGGTCAGAAACACAAGAGATTCTGCAGATGCTGGAAATCCAGAGCAATGCATGCACAAAAAGCTGGAGTCAGCATTCCTGTGTTCTGTGTTGCTCTGCCGAACATTGTGGGCATGCTACGTCGGAGCCAGAGTGTGTGGCGACTGTTCTGAGTTGTTGCCAGTGCATCCTTAGGTCACTCAGAGTCACCTGCATATGTTGTGAAATTTGCTCGAGTCCAAGTTCAAACTATTATCATTTAACCATACACATGTATACCGTCAAATGAAACATTTCTCCAGACCAAGGTGCACAACACAGTACGTACAGATAACTCACACACAACATAATGAAGTAATGTTACCATAAAGAAATGAACAAATAAGATGGCACATTTATGTCACAAGTTAAAAAGTAAACAGAATACCACTGCTGGTACTTCATACACGGTGAGACATGATGGACTGTTGGACTGCTAACAAGTAGGAAGGTACATTTATGTCACAAGCTTAAAATCCCCTAACACTGGAGTCATCACCTCCTGAATATCCTACTCCAGACTCCCAGTGCCCAATCCATCACTCATGGGTGACTCTCCCCCACACCCCAGTATCCATCTCACCTTCCACTCTCAATATCTTCCCTTAGAGGGAGACGTAACATAAAGATTTTTACTCCTCGTGTATGTGAAGGATGTAAAGTCAATTCAATTCAATCTAGTTATCCACTCTCAGCCTTTTCCCACAATGTGTCATCGATGACAAACCTCTCTGAACTTTCCCCCCATTTTGATCAAAGATCTTTCTTGTATTCCTAGCAGGAAACAACGATTTTCATTGATACTTTACATAAGGTGCTAAATAAAGATATTTTACTTACCTTTCCTTAGGATGACAAGGTAAGAGTAGTGGTTGGCACAGCACATCATAGCACAAGTGATCAGCGATCGGGATTCAATTCTGTCCGTGAGGAGTTTGTACGTTCTACCGTTCACCACGTGAGTTTCCTCCAGGTTCCCCAGTGTGCTCTCACATTCCAAAGACATATGTGTTAAAGTTAGTCACTTGTGGGCATGCTATGTTGTCGTGGAAGCATGACGACACTTGCGAATTAGCCCAGCACAATCCTCTGACTGTGTTGGTTGCTGACGCAGATGATGCATTTCACTGTGTGATTCAATGTTCCGATGTACATGTGACAAATCTTTAATCTCCTGGTAGGGAAAGAAAAGCCTTTTGATTTGGAATTGGATCAAGTGAATAAGAGTTTCTTCAGTTTGGACTTTTGAAGAAAGTGGATGGTGATAAAAATCATACTAATATTCAAATAAATATTTGCACATAGATTGCTAAAACTTTTTTCTTTGATACTTGTCACTGGTATTTGCATAACGGAAAGCTGTTAATTTGATAAGCATCAACGTACTGATGGAAAAGGTTGGGCACAATCAGTAACTGTCTGAACCATAGTTTAACAAAATATTTAAAGTTCTTCTCTAAAACAAAACAACCAACATTATCAGTGGTGCCAGAAAAACGGGTGAGATAATCACACAGGTTGACAGGATCATTGAAGTACAGTTCCTCCCGAGGCGGAACAGGAAATCCTTAAAACATTGGATCAGCAGGAAACCACTTAAAGAATTTGGAACTTTGGGCAGGAGTGAAAAGCCATCGACTGCAACAAGAGAAAAGGCTTGCATTTCTAAAGCACCTTACACATCCCCTTCAGCACATCCCAAAGCTCTTCAGTCAGTGAAGTAGTTAATGACAAAGACAGGGCAAACAATTTCTAGCAGACCTAAGCCCACCAGTGTTAATTGTGGTTAATTCATTAATTTTGTTGATTGTAGTAGCATTACTGACTCACGAGGAAGGGTTGAGTGAGCTTGGGCTTTTCTCTTTGGAGGGAAGATGAAAGCTGACCTGACAGAGATGTAAAGTTAAAAAAAGGCATAGACAAAGTGGACAGACACCTCTTGTTTCCATGGTGGACATGGCTAGTACCAGAGGACATCCTCTTAAGGTGAGTGCTTCCAGTAAGATGGTGGTACGCTGGGACGCAGTGGCCACTCTGGGTACAATCAAAGGTACAATTGTTCATCCTTTATAATCAGAGGTCACTGCTGGTTATCAAGAACATCAAGTACTGCAGGACAGTCCCAACAGCAATTTGTTCAATAGTAAGGAAGCTGGATGTACAGCACATCATTGTTCAGAATCAGAATCAGGTTTATTATCACCGGCATGTGTCATGAAATTTGTTAACTTAGCAGCAGCAGTTCAATGCAATACATAATATCGAAGTGAAAAACTAAATAAAATCATAATAATAATAATAATCAATCAATCAATCAATCAATTACAGCATATGTATATTAAATAGATTAAAAATCATGCAAAAAACCAGAAACAATATATATTTAAAAAGTGAGGTGTGTCCAAGGGTTCAAAGTCCATTTAGGAATCAGATGACCAAGGGGAAGAAGCTGTTCCTGAATCGCTGAGTGTGTGCCTTCAGGCTTCTGTACCTCCTACCTGATGGTGACAGTGAGAAAAGGGCATGCCCTGGATGCTGGAGGTCCTTAATAATGGACGCTGCCTTTCTGAGACATTGATCCTTGAAGATGTCCTGGGTACTTTGTAGGCTAGTGCCCAAGATGGAGCTGACTAGATTTACAACCCTCTGCAGCTTCTTTCAGTCCTGTGCAGTAGCGACCCCCCCCCCCTCCATACCAGACAGTGATGCAGCCTGTCAGAATGCTCTCCACAGTACATCTATAGAAGTTTTTGAGTGTATTTGTTGACATACCAAATCTCTTCAAACTCCTAATGAAGTATAGTCGCTGTCTTGCCTTCTTTATAACTGCATCGATATGTTGGGCCCAGGTTAGATCCTCAGAGATCTTGACACCCAGGAACTTGAAGCTGCTGACTCTCTCCACTTCTGATCCCTGTATGAGGATTGGTGTGTGTTCCTTCATCTTACCCTTCTGGAAGTCCACAATCAGCTCTTTCGGCTTACTGAGATTGAGTGCAAGGTTGTTGCTGTGACACCACTCCACTAGCTGGCATATCTCACTCATGTACGCCCTCTCGTCACCATCTGAGATTCTACCAACAATGGCTGTATCATCAGCAAATTTGTAGATGGTATTTGAGCTATGCCTAGCCACACAGTCGTGTGTATACAGAGAGTAGAGCAGTGGGCTAAGCACACACCTCTGAGGTGCACCTGTGTTGATCGTCAGTGAGGAGGAGATGTTGTCTGCACAGGTTGCGGTCTTCCGGTTAGGAGGTTGCAGAGGGAGGTACAGAAGCCCAACTCCTCAATCAAGATTGTGGGAATGATGGTATTAAATGTTGAGCTACAGTCGATGAACAGCATCCTGACGTAAGTGTTTGTGTTGTCCAGGTGGTCTAAAGCCGTGTAGAGAGCCATTGAGATTGCGTTTTTTGTTGATCCATTGTGGCGATAGGCAAATTGCAGTGGATCCAGGTCCTTACTGTTGTTGCCTGAATGTGTTTTGTACCATTGTTCTCTTCCAGCTGCCCTCCGGTGCTCAATCAGTGCTGCTATCGAGTATTTTCTTGGAGAAAGAACAAGCTGGAACAGGACAATTCAAGTCAAGTCACTTTTTATTGTCATTTCGACCATAACTGCTGGTACAGTACACAGTAAAAATGAGACAACGTTTTTCAGGACCATGGTGCTACATGAAACAATACAAAAACTACACTGAACTACAAAAAAAACACAGAAAACTACACTAGACTACAGACCTACACTGGACTGCATAAAGTGCATAAAACAGTGCAGGCATTACAATTCATAATAAACAGGACAGTAGGGCAGTAAGGTGTCAGTCCAGGGTCTGGGTATTGAGGAGTCTGATAGTTTGGGGGAAGAAACTGTTACATAGTCTGGTCGTGAGAGCTCGAATGCTTCGGTGCCTTTTCCCAGATGGCAGGAGGGAGAAGAGATTGTATGACGGGTGCGTGGGGTCCTTCATAATGCTGTTTGCTTTGCGGATGCAGCGTGTAGTGTAAATGTCCGTGATGGCAGGAAGAGAGACCCTGATGATCTTCTCAACTGACCTCACTATCCGCTGCAGGGTCTTGCGATCCGAGATGGTGCAATTTCCAAACCAGGCAGTGATGCAGCTGCTCAGGATGCTCTCAATACAACCCCTGTAGAATGTGATGAGGATGGGGGGGGGGTGGGAGATGGACTTTCCTCAACCTTCACAGAAAGTAAAGACGCTGCTGGGCTTTCTTTGCTATGGAGCTGGTGTTGAGGGACCAGCTGAGATTCTCTGCCAGATGAACAGCAAGAAATTTGGTGCTCTTAATGATCTCTACTGAGGAGCCATCGATGTTCGGCGGGGAGTGGTCGCTCTGTGCCCTCCTGAAGTCAACAACCGTCTCTTTTGTTTTGTTCTCATTAAGAGACAGGTTGTTGGCTCTGCACCAGTCCGTTAGCCGCTGCACCTCCTCTCTGTAAGCTGACTCATCGTTCTTGTTGCTGAGACCCACCACGGTCGTGTCATCGGTGAACTTGATCTAGTCAAGTCAAGTCAACTTTCATTGTCATTTCAACCATAACTGCTGGTACAGTGCATAGTAAAAATGAGACAATGTTTTTCAGGACCATGGTTTACATGACACAGTACAAAAACTAGACTGAACTACGTAATAAAATAAACACAGAGAAAGCTATACTAGACTACAGACCTACCCAGGACTGCATAAAGTGCACAAAAACAGTGCAGGCATTACAATAAATAATAAACAGGACAATAGGGCAAGGTGTCAGTCCAGGCTTCGGGTTTTGAGGAGTCTGATGGCTTGGGGGAAGAAACTGTTATATAGTCTGGTCGTGAGAGCCCGAATGCTTCGGTGCCTTTTCCCAGATGGCAGGAGGGAGAAGAGTTTGTATGAGGGGTGCATGGGGTCCTTCATAATGCTGTTTCTTTTGCGGATGCAGCGTGTAGTGTAAATGTCCGTGATGGCGGGAAGAGAGACCCCGATGATCTTCTCAGCTGACCTCACTATCCGCTGCAGGGTTGACATGATGACGTGGTTCGAGCTGTGTGTTGCAGCACAGTCATGGGTCAGCAGAGTGAACAGCAGTGGACTGAGCACGCAGCCCTGGGGAGCCCCCGTGCTCAGTGTGATGGTGTTGGAGATGCTGCAGGGACTTGCGCTATATTTTGTTTTTTTTATCGTAACCATATGTGCTCTTGGTGCTATATGTAGTGTGCTGTGTGCTGTTGGTAATGAACTTTGCACTTGGGCCCCAGAGGAATGCTCTTTTGTTTGGTATATTCTTGTATGGTTGAATGATAATTAAACTTGAAACTCAGAAGTATAGGGGAAATGTCTGAGTTAGTTATTTTACACAGAGTTGGAGATGCCTGAAACTCACTGCAAGGGTTGGTGTTGGAGGGAGAACATTAGGGACAGATAAGAGACCCTTCTCGCTATCCTCCTTCCCCTCCCTCCACTTTTTTAATTCTGGCTTCTCCCTCATCCTTCTCAGTCCTAAGAAGGGTCTCATCCTGAAACATTGAGAGTTCATTCATTTCCATGGATGCTGCCTGACTTGCTGAGGTCCTCCAGCTTTTTGTGAGTGTTACTTTACCTTTTAAATCTTAATTTATTTGCCTCAACCACTTCTGCTGGCAGCTCACTTCATACTCCGGGTGAAATGCTGCCCCTCCTGATGAAGGGTCTCAGTCGGAAACAGTGACTGTTTATTCCTCTCCCTGATGCTGCCTGACCAGCTGAGTTCCTCCAGCATTTTGTGTGTCTTACTCCGGTTTGCGAGATAGTTCGCTAATTTGTATGTTTGAATAGTTGTGTTAATCCTTTTAGTACAAGGTGACAAATGTCAGTCATAAATATCTTTGACATCTTTGAACTCCGTAACTTCCGCAACCTCCAACGGGATCCCACTACCAAGCACATCTTTCCCTCCCCCCTCTTTCTGCTTTCCGTAGAGATCGCTCCCTCCGTGACTCCCTTGTTCATTCATCCCCCCCCCCCATCCCTTCCCACCGATCTCCCTCCTGGCACTTATCCTTGCAAGTGGAACAAGTGCTACACCTGCTCTTACACTTCCTCCCTCACCACCATTCAGGGCCCCAGACAGTCCTTCCAGGTGAGGCGACACTTCACCTGTGAGTCGGCTGGTGTGGTATACTGCGTCCGGTGCTCCCGGTGTGGCCTTTTATATATTGGTGAGACCCGACACAGACTGGGAGACTGTTTCGCTGAACACCTACGCTCGGTCTGCCAGAGAAAGCAGGATCTCCCAGTGGCCACACATTTTAATTCCACGTCCTATTCCCATTCTGATATGTCTATCCATGGCCTCCTCTACTGTCAAGATGAAGCCACACTCGGGTTGGAGGAACAACACCTTATATACCGTTTGGGTAGCCTCCAACCTGATGGCATGAACATTGACTTCTCTAACTTCCGTTAATGCCCCTCCTCCCCTTCTTACCCCATCCCTGATATATTTAGTTTTTTTTCCCCTCCCTTTTTTTCTTTCTCTCTCTGCCCATCACTCTGCCTGTTCTCCATCTCCCTCTGGTCCTCCCCTCCCCCTTTCTTTCTCCCTAGGCCTCCCGTCCCATGATCCTTTCCCTTCTCCAGCTCTGTATCCCTTTCGCCAATCACCTTTCCAGCTCTCAGCTTCACTCCACCCCCTCCAGTCTTCTCCTATCATTTTGCATTTTCCCCTCCCCCTCCTACTTTCAAATCTCTTACTATCTTTCCTTTCAGTTAGTCCTGATGAAGGGTCTTGGCCCGAAACGTCGAATATGCTTCTCCCAATAGATGCTGCCTGACCTGTTGTGTTCCACCAGCATTTTGTGTGTGTTTCATAAACATCTTGCTGAGTTTAGCAACAGCTCACTCACAAATGGGATGAAATGTAGCTTTGTACTTACACATTTAAAGTTGTTTTCAAGTGAAAACATTATCACCTTCAGTTTGAATTCACTGTAGAAAGATTCAAAGTCCTGACAAATGGACTTGGCCCGAAACGTCGACAGTGCTTCTTCCTACAGATGCTGCCTGGCCTGCTGTGTTCCACCAGCATTTTGTGTGTGTTGCTTGGATTTACAGCATCTGCAGATTTCCTCGAGTTTTCTTGCGAAGATACAAAGTTTGTTTTTTTGATGTGTTTCCTTTTCTTGTTTATTACCAACTCAATAGAAATTTTATTTATATACATCAAGGATCAAAGATTCAAAGATTTGAAATACATTTATTATGTAAGTATGCATACAGAATCCAACTCTGAGATTTGTCCTACGAAGCAAAGAAACACCACGGTACACGTTCAAGAAAATTTCAAACACCCAACATGCAAAGAAAGAACAAATGGCAAAAAGCGAGTGAACATCGCACAGAGTATCAAACATCAGTCCAGTACTATTCAGATAGTTCAGTGTCGTGCTGTTAGCCAATGCAGGCCACAGTGCCGTTCTGCACCAAAGTGCCCAGTCCACATCAATCGCCCCAATCAGATTTCAGGTGAATGTGTTGAAGTTCGAATACCAGTATGACATTGAATAATTTCCCACAATAGAAAACTCTAGGCGGCATTTACTCATGTTTCACCCAGAAAAAGCTTAGCAGCTTCAGAAACAATGAGGGAAAGCAATATGGAAGTGATTGGGTGGCAGAAAGGGAGACAAAATTAATGTTCCAGTACAAAGAACTGTTATGTTTTATTATTCATAGTCTATTTTATGTATTGCACTGTACTGCTGCCACAAAACGAATTTCACGACATATGCCAGTGGGAATAGTGCTGGTTCTGATACAGAGACGGGTGCGTTGTACAGCAGAAAGATACCGCTGAGTGCAGAAGCCGACTGCCAGTGAGTGTTGCGGACGGAGACAGCAGATGCGAAGCCTGCTGTCAGCTGCAGGGTGATGGACACAGCACCAGCTGCAGGATGATGGACACAGCACCAGCTGCAGGGTGATGGACAGAGCACCAGCTGCAGGGTGATGGACACAGCACCAGCTGCAGGATGATGGACACAGCACCAGCTGCAGGATGATGGACAGAGCACCAGCTGCAGGATGATGGACACAGCACCAGCTGCAGGGTGATGGACACAGCACCAGCTGCAGGGTGATGGAGACAGCACCAGCTGCAGGATGATGGAGACAGCACCAGCTGCAGGATGATGGACACAGCACCAGCTGCAGGGTGACGGACACAGCACCAGCTGCAGGGTGACGGACACAGCACCAGCTGCAGGATGATGGACACAGCACCAGCTGCAGGATGATGGAGACAGCACCAGCTGCAGGATGATGGACACAGCACCAGCTGCAGGGTGACGGACACAGCACCAGCTGCAGGGTGACGGACACAGCACCAGCTGCAGGATGATGGACACAGCACCAGCTGCAGGATGATGGACAGAGCACCAGCTGCAGGGTAATGGAGACAGCACCAGCTGCAGGGTGATGGAGACAGCACCAGCTGCAGGATGATGGAGACAGCACCAGCTGCAGGATGATGGACACAGCACCAGCTGCAGGATGATGGACACAGCACCAGCTGCAGGGTGACGGACACAGCACCAGCTGCAGGATGATGGACAGAGCACCAGCTGCAGGATGATGGACACAGCACCAGCTGCAGGATGATGGACACAGCACCAGCTGCAGGATGACGGACGCAGCACCAGCTGCAGGATGATGGACACAGCACCAGCTGCAGGATGATGGACACAGCACCAGCTGCAGGGTGACGGACACAGCACCAGCTGCAGGATGATGGACACAGCACCAGCTGCAGGGTGATGGACACAGCACCAGCTGCAGGATGATGGACAGAGCACCAGCTGCAGGATGATGGACAGTGCACCAGCTGCAGGATGATGGACACAGCACCAGCTGCAGGGTGATGGACACAGCACCAGCTGCCGGATGATGGACACAGCACCAGCTGCAGGATGATGGACACAGCACCAGCTGCAGGATGACGGACACAGCACCAGCTGCAGGATGATGGACACAGCACCAGCTGCAGGGTGATGGACACAGCACCAGCTGCAGGATGATGGACACAGCACCAGCTGCAGGATGATGGACAGAGCACCAGCTGCAGGATGATGGACGCAGCACCAGCTGCAGGGTGATGGACACAGCACCAGCTGCAGGATGATGGACAGAGCACCAGCTGCAGGATGATGGAGACAGCACCAGCTGCAGGATGATGGACACAGCACCAGCTGCAGGATGATGGACAGAGCACCAGCTGCAGGATGATGGAGACAGCACCAGCTGCAGGATGATGGACACAGCACCAGCTGCAGGATGATGGACACAGCACCAGCTGCAGGATGATGGACACAGCACCAGCTGCAGGATGACGGACAGAGCACCAGCTGCAGGATGATGGAGACAGCACCAGCTGCAGGATGATGGAGACAGCACCAGCTGCAGGATGATGGAGACAGCACCAGCTGCAGGATGATGGACACAGCACCAGCTGCAGGATGATGGACACAGCACCAGCTGCAGGGTGATGGAGACAGCACCAGCTGCCGGATGATGGAGACAGCACCAGCTGCAGGATGATGGACAGAGCACCAGCTGCAGGGTGATGGACACAGCACCAGCTGCCGGATGATGGAGACAGCACCAGCTGCAGGATGATGGACACAGCACCAGCTGCAGGATGATGGACACAGCACCAGCTGCAGGGTGATGGACACAGCACCAGCTGCAGGATGATGGACACAGCACCAGCTGCAGGGTGACGGACACAGCACCAGCTGCAGGGTGATGGACACAGCACCAGCTGCAGGATGATGGAGACAGCACCAGCTGCAGGGTGATGGACACAGCACCAGCTGCAGGATGATGGACAGAGCACCAGCTGCAGGGTGATGGACACAGCACCAGCTGCAGGATGATGGAGACAGCACCAGCTGCAGGATGATGGAGACAGCACCAGCTGCAGGATGATGGACAGAGCACCAGCTGCAGGGTGATGGACACAGCACCAGCTGCAGGATGATGGAGACAGCACCAGCTGCAGGATGATGGAGACAGCACCAGCTGCAGGATGATGGACAGAGCACCAGCTGCAGGGTGATGGACACAGCACCAGCTGCAGGATGATGGACACAGCACCAGCTGCAGGGTGATGGAGACAGCACCAGCTGCAGGGTGATGGACACAGCACCAGCTGCAGGATGATGGACACAGCACCAGCTGCAGGGTGATGGAGACAGCACCAGCTGCAGGATGATGGACACAGCACCAGCTGCAGGATGATGGACACAGCACCAGCTGCAGGATGATGGACAGAGCACCAGCTGCAGGGTGATGGACACAGCACCAGCTGCAGGATGATGGAGACAGCACCAGCTGCAGGATGATGGAGACAGCACCAGCTGCAGGATGATGGACAGAGCACCAGCTGCAGGGTGATGGACACAGCACCAGCTGCAGGATGATGGACACAGCACCAGCTGCAGGGTGATGGAGACAGCACCAGCTGCAGGGTGATGGACACAGCACCAGCTGCAGGATGATGGACACAGCACCAGCTGCAGGGTGATGGAGACAGCACCAGCTGCAGGATGATGGACACAGCACCAGCTGCAGGATGATGGACAGAGCACCAGCTGCAGGGTGATGGACACAGCACCAGCTGCAGGGTGATGGACACAGCACCAGCTGCAGGATGATGGACAGAGCACCAGCTGCAGGGTGATGGACACAGCACCAGCTGCAGGATGATGGACACAGCACCAGCTGCAGGATGATGGACACAGCACCAGCTGCAGGGTGACGGACACAGCACCAGCTGCAGGATGATGGACACAGCACCAGCTGCAGGGTGATGGACACAGCACCAGCTGCAGGATGATGGAGACAGCACCAGCTGCAGGATGATGGACACAGCACCAGCTGCAGGATGATGGACACAGCACCAGCTGCAGGGTGATGGAGACAGCACCAGCTGCCGGATGATGGAGACAGCACCAGCTGCAGGGTGATGGACACAGCACCAGCTGCAGGGTGATGGACACAGCACCAGCTGCAGGATGATGGACACAGCACCAGCTGCAGGATGATGGAGACAGCACCAGCTGCAGGATGATGGACACAGCACCAGCTGCAGGATGATGGAGACAGCACCAGCTGCAGGATGATGGACAGAGCACCAGCTGCAGGATGATGGAGACAGCACCAGCTGCAGGATGATGGACACAGCACCAGCTGCAGGATGATGGACACAGCACCAGCTGCAGGATGATGGAGACAGCACCAGCTGCTGGATGATGGACACAGCACCAGCTGCAGGGTGATGGACACAGCACCAGCTGCAGGATGATGGAGACAGCACCAGCTGCAGGATGATGGACACAGCACCAGCTGCAGGATGATGGAGACAGCACCAGCTGCAGGATGATGGACAGAGCACCAGCTGCAGGATGATGGAGACAGCACCAGCTGCAGGATGATGGACACAGCACCAGCTGCAGGATGATGGACACAGCACCAGCTGCAGGATGATGGACACAGCACCAGCTGCAGGATGATGGACACAGCACCAGCTGCAGGATGATGGACACAGCACCAGCTGCAGGATGATGGACAGAGCACCAGCTGCAGGATGACGGACACAGCACCAGCTGCAGGATGATGGACACAGCACCAGCTGCAGGATGATGGACACAGCACCAGCTGCAGGATGATGGAGACAGCACCAGCTGCAGGATGATGGACAGAGCACCAGCTGCAGGATGATGGACAGAGCACCAGCTGCAGGATGATGGACACAGCACCAGCTGCAGGGTGAAGGAGACAGCACCAGCTGCAGGATGATGGACACAGCACCAGCTGCAGGATGATGGAGACAGCACCAGCTGCAGGATGATGGACACAGCACCAGCTGCAGGATGATGGACAGAGCACCAGCTGCAGGATGATGGACACAGCACCAGCTGCAGGATGATGGACAGAGCACCAGCTGCAGGGTGAAGGAGACAGCACCAGCTGCAGGATGATGGACAGTGCACCAGCTGCAGGGTGATGGACACAGCACCAGCTGCAGGATGATGGAGACAGCACCAGCTGCAGGGTGATGGACACAGCACCAGCTGCAGGATGATGGACACAGCACCAGCTGCAGGATGATGGACAGTGCACCAGCTGCAGGATGATGGACACAGCACCAGCTGCAGGATGATGGAGACAGCACCAGCTGCAGGGTGATGGACACAGCACCAGCTGCAGGATGATGGAGACAGCACCAGCTGCAGGATGATGGAGACAGCACCAGCTGCAGGATGATGGACACAGCACCAGCTGCAGGATGATGGAGACAGCACCAGCTGCAGGGTGATGGACACAGCACCAGCTGCAGGATGATGGACACAGCACCAGCTGCAGGATGATGGAGACAGCACCAGCTGCAGGATGATGGACAGAGCACCAGCTGCAGGGTGATGGACACAGCACCAGCTGCAGGATGATGGACACAGCACCAGCTGCAGGATGATGGACAGTGCACCAGCTGCAGGATGATGGACACAGCACCAGCTGCAAGATGATGGACGCAGCACCAGCTGCAGGATGATGGACACAGCACCAGCTGCAGGATGATGGACACAGCACCAGCTGCAGGATGATGGACAGAGCACCAGCTGCAGGGTGATGGAGACAGCACCAGCTGCAGGATAATGGACACAGCACCAGCTGCAGGATGATGGAGACAGCACCAGCTGCAGGATGATGGACAGAGCACCAGCTGCAGGGTGATGGACACAGCACCAGCTGCAGGGTGATGGACACAGCACCAGCTGCAGGATGATGGACAGAGCACCAGCTGCAGGGTGATGGACACAGCACCAGCTGCAGGATGATGGACAGAGCACCAGCTGCAGGGTGATGGACACAGCACCAGCTGCAGGATGATGGACAGAGCACCAGCTGCAGGATGATGGACACAGCACCAGCTGCAGGGTGATGGAGACAGCACCAGCTGCAGGATGATGGAGACAGCACCAGCTGCAGGATGATGGACAGAGCACCAGCTGCAGGATGATGGACAGAGCACCAGCTGCAGGGTGACGGACACAGCACCAGCTGCAGGATGATGGACAGTGCACCAGCTGCAGGATGATGGACACAGCACCAGCTGCAAGATGATGGACACAGCACCAGCTGCAGGGTGATGGACACAGCACCAGCTGCAGGATGATGGACACAGCACCAGCTGCAGGATGATGGACACAGCACCAGCTGCAGGATGATGGACAGAGCACCAGCTGCAGGATGATGGACACAGCACCAGCTGCAGGATGATGGACAGAGCACCAGCTGCAGGATGATGGACACAGCACCAGCTGCAGGGTGACGGACACAGCACCAGCTGCAGGGTGATGGACAGAGCACCAGCTGCAGGATGATGGACAGAGCACCAGCTGCAGGGTGACGGACACAGCACCAGCTGCAGGGTGATGGACAGAGCACCAGCTGCAGGGTGATGGACACAGCACCAGCTGCAGGATGATGGACACAGCACCAGCTGCAGGATGATGGACAGTGCACCAGCTGCAGGATGATGGACACAGCACCAGCTGCAGGATGATGGACACAGCACCAGCTGCAGGGTGACGGACACAGCACCAGCTGCAGGATGATGGACACAGCACCAGCTGCAGGGTGATGGACACAGCACCAGCTGCAGGATGATGGACACAGCACCAGCTGCAGGATGATGGACAGTGCACCAGCTGCAGGATGATGGACACAGCACCAGCTGCAGGATGATGGACACAGCACCAGCTGCAGGATGATGGACAGTGCACCAGCTGCAGGGTGACGGACACAGCACCAGCTGCAGGATGATGGAGACAGCACCAGCTGCCGGATGACGGACACAGCACCAGCTGCAGGGTGATGGACAGTGCACCAGCTGCAGGGTGATGGACACAGCACCAGCTGCAGGGTGATGGACACAGCACCAGCTGCAGGATGATGGACACAGCACCAGCTGCAGGGTGATGGACACAGCACCAGCTGCAGGATGATGGACACAGCACCAGCTGCAGGGTGATGGACACAGCACCAGCTGCAGGGTGACGGACACAGCACCAGCTGCAGGGTGACGGACACAGCACCAGCTGCAGGGTGACGGACACAGCACCAGCTGCAGGGTGATGGACACAGCACCAGCTGCAGGATGATGGACACAGCACCAGCTGCAGGGTGAAGGACACAGCACCAGCTGCAGGGTGACGGACACAGCACCAGCTGCAGGGTGACGGACACAGCACCAGCTGCAGGGTGATGGACACAGCACCAGCTGCAGGATGACGGAGACAGCACCAGCTGCAGGATGATGGACAGTGCACCAGCTGCAGGGTGACGGACACAGCACCAGCTGCAGGATGATGGAGACAGCACCAGCTGCCGGATGACGGACACAGCACCAGCTGCAGGGTGATGGACAGTGCACCAGCTGCAGGGTGATGGACACAGCACCAGCTGCAGGGTGATGGACACAGCACCAGCTGCAGGATGATGGACACAGCACCAGCTGCAGGATGATGGACACAGCACCAGCTGCAGGGTGACGGACACAGCACCAGCTGCAGGGTGACGGACACAGCACCAGCTGCAGGGTGATGGACAGAGCACCAGCTGCAGGGTGATGGACACAGCACCAGCTGCAGGATGATGGACACAGCACCAGCTGCAGGGTGATGGACAGAGCACCAGCTGCAGGATGATGGACACAGCACCAGCTGCAGGATGATGGACACAGCACCAGCTGCAGGATGATGGACACAGCACCAGCTGCAGGATGACGGAGACAGCACCAGCTGCAGGGTGACGGACACAGCACCAGCTGCAGGGTGACGGACACAGCACCAGCTGCAGGATGATGGACACAGCACCAGCTGCAGGGTGATGGACACAGCACCAGCTGCAGGGTGACGGAGACAGCACCAGCTGCAGGGTGACGGACACAGCACCAGCTGCAGGGTGACGGACACAGCACCAGCTGCAGGGTGATGGACACAGCACCAGCTGCAGGGTGATGGACAGAGCACCAGCTGCAGGGTGATGGACACAGCACCAGCTGCAGGATGATGGACACAGCACCAGCTGCAGGGTGATGGACACAGCACCAGCTGCAGGGTGACGGAGACAGCACCAGCTGCAGGGTGACGGACACAGCACCAGCTGCAGGGTGATGGACACAGCACCAGCTGCAGGATGATGGACACAGCACCAGCTGCAGGGTGATGGACACAGCACCAGCTGCAGGATGATGGACACAGCACCAGCTGCAGGATGATGGAGACAGCACCAGCTGCAGGATGATGGACACAGCACCAGCTGCAGGATGATGGAGACAGCACCAGCTGCAGGGTGACGGACACAGCACCAGCTGCAGGATGACGGACACAGCACCAGCTGCAGGATGATGGACAGAGCACCAGCTGCAGGACAGCACCAGCTGCAGGATGATGGAGACAGCACCAGCTGCAGGGTGACGGACACAGCACCAGCTGCAGGATGACGGACACAGCACCAGCTGCAGGATGATGGACACAGCACCAGCTGCAGGGTGATGGACACAGCACCAGCTGCAGGGTGATGGACACAGCACCAGCTGCAGGGTGATGGACACAGCACCAGCTGCAGGATGATGGAGACAGCACCAGCTGCAGGATGATGGACACAGCACCAGCTGCAGGATGATGGACACAGCACCAGCTGCAGGATGATGGACACAGCACCAGCTGCAGGATGATGGAGACAGCACCAGCTGCAGGATGATGGACACAGCACCAGCTGCAGGATGATGGACACAGCACCAGCTGCAGGATGATGGAGACAGCACCAGCTGCAGGATGATGGACACAGCACCAGCTGCAGGATGATGGACACAGCACCAGCTGCAGGATGATGGAGACAGCACCAGCTGCAGGATGATGGACACAGCACCAGCTGCAGGATGACGGACACAGCACCAGTTGCCGGATGATGGACACAGCACCAGCTGCAGGGTGATGGAGACAGCACCAGCTGCAAGATGATGGACAGTGCACCAGCTGCAGGGTGATGGATACAGCACCAGCTGCAGGGTGATGGACACAGCACCAGCTGCAGGATGATGGACAGTGCACCAGCTGCCGGATGATGGACACAGCAACAGCTGCAAGATGATGGACAGAGGACCAGCTGCAGGATGATGGACACAGCACCAGCTGCAGGATGATGGAGACAGCACCAGCTGCAGGATGATGGAGACAGCACCAGCTGCAGGATGATGGACACAGCACCAGCTGCAGGATGATGGACACAGCACCAGCTGCAGGATGATGGAGACAGCACCAGCTGCAGGATGATGGAGACAGCACCAGCTGCAGGATGATGGACAGAGCACCAGCTGCAGGATGATGGACAGAGCACCAGCTGCAGGATGATGGACACAGCACCAGCTGCAGGATGATGGACACAGCACCAGCTGCAGGATGATGGACAGAGCACCAGCTGCAGGATGATGGAGACAGCACCAGCTGCAGGATGATGGACAGAGCACCAGCTGCAGGATGATGGACACAGCACCAGCTGCAGGATGATGGACAGTGCACCAGCTGCAGGATGACGGACACAGCACCAGCTGCCGGATGATGGAGACAGCACCAGCTGCAGGATGATGGACACAGCACCAGCTGCAGGATGATGGAGACAGCACCAGCTGCAGGGTGATGGACACAGCACCAGCTGCAGGATGATGGAGACAGCACCAGCTGCAGGGTGATGGACACAGCACCAGCTGCAGGATGATGGACACAGCACCAGCTGCAGGATGATGGACACAGCACCAGCTGCAGGATGATGGACACAGCACCAGCTGCAGGATGATGGACACAGCACCAGCTGCAGGATGATGGACACAGCACCAGCTGCAGGATGATGGAGACAGCACCAGCTGCAGGATGATGGACACAGCACCAGCTGCAGGATGATGGAGACAGCACCAGCTGCAGGGTGATGGACACAGCACCAGCTGCAGGATGATGGACACAGCACCAGCTGCAGGATGATGGACAGTGCACCAGCTGCAGGGTGATGGACACAGCACCAGCTGCAGGGTGATGGAGACAGCACCAGCTGCAGGATGATGGACACAGCACCAGCTGCAGGATGATGGACACAGCACCAGCTGCAGGATGATGGACACAGCACCAGCTGCAGGGTGATGGACACAGCACCAGCTGCAGGGTGATGGAGACAGCACCAGCTGCAGGGTGATGGACACAGCACCAGCTGCAGGATGATGGACACAGCACCAGCTGCAGGATGATGGACACAGCACCAGCTGCAGGGTGATGGACACAGCACCAGCTGCAGGGTGATGGAGACAGCACCAGCTGCAGGGTGACGGACACAGCACCAGCTGCAGGGTGATGGACACAGCACCAGCTGCAGGATGATGGACACAGCACCAGCTGCAGGGTGATGGAGACAGCACCAGCTGCAGGGTGATGGACACAGCACCAGCTGCAGGATGACGGACACAGCACCAGCTGCAGGATGACGGACACAGCACCAGCTGCAGGATGATGGAGACAGCACCAGCTGCAGGATGACGGACAGAGCACCAGCTGCAGGGTGACGGACACAGCACCAGCTGCAGGATGATGGACACAGCACCAGCTGCAGGGTGATGGACACAGCACCAGCTGCAGGATGACGGACAGAGCACCAGCTGCAGGGTGACGGACAGAGCACCAGCTGCAGGATGATGGACACAGCACCAGCTGCAGGATGACGGACACAGCACCAGCTGCAGGGTGACGGACACAGCACCAGCTGCAGGATGATGGACACAGCACCAGCTGCAGGGTGATGGAGACAGCACCAGCTGCAAGATGATGGACGCAGCACCAGCTGCAGGATGATGGACACAGCACCAGCTGCAGGATGATGGAGACAGCACCAGCTGCAAGATGATGGAGACAGCACCAGCTGCAAGATGATGGACGCAGCACCAGCTGCAGGATGATGGAGACAGCACCAGCTGCAGGGTGATGGAGACAGCACCAGCTGCAGGATGATGGAGACAGCACCAGCTGCAGGATGATGGAGACAGCACCAGCTGCAGGGTGATGGAGACAGCACCAGCTGCAGGATGATGGACACAGCACCAGCTGCAGGATGATGGAGACAGCACCAGCTGCAGGGTGATGGAGACAGCACCAGCTGCAGGATGATGGACACAGCACCAGCTGCAGGATGACGGACACAGCACCAGCTGCAGGGTGATGGACAGAGCACCAGCTGCAGGGTGATGGACACAGCACCAGCTGCAGGATGATGGAGACAGCACAAGCTGCAGGATGATGGACACAGCACCAGCTGCAGGATGATGGAGACAGCACCAGCTGCAGGGTGACGGACACAGCACCAGCTGCAGGGTGATGGACACAGCACCAGCTGCAGGATGATGGAGACAGCACCAGCTGCAGGATGATGGACACAGCACCAGCTGCAGGATGATGGAGACAGCACCAGCTGCAGGATGATGGACAGAGCACCAGCTGCAGGATGATGGACAGAGCACCAGCTGCAGGGTGATGGACACAGCACCAGCTGCAGGGTGATGGACAGAGCACCAGCTGCAGGATGACGGACACAGCACCAGCTGCAGGATGATGGAGACAGCACCAGCTGCAGGGTGATGGACACAGCACCAGCTGCAGGGTGATGGACAGAGCACCAGCTGCAGGATGACGGACACAGCACCAGCTGCAGGATGATGGACACAGCACCAGCTGCAGGGTGATGGACACAGCACCAGCTGCAGGGTGATGGACAGAGCACCAGCTGCAGGATGATGGACACAGCACCAGCTGCAGGATGACGGACACAGCACCAGCTGCAGGATGATGGACACAGCACCAGCTGCAGGGTGATGGACACAGCACCAGCTGCAGGATGATGGACAGAGCACCAGCTGCAGGATGATGGAGACAGCACCAGCTGCAGGATGATGGACACAGCACCAGCTGCAGGATGATGGAGACAGCACCAGCTGCAGGATGATGGACACAGCACCAGCTGCAGGATGATGGAGACAGCACCAGCTGCAGGATGATGGACACAGCACCAGCTGCAGGATGATGGAGACAGCACCAGCTGCAGGATGACGGACACAGCACCAGCTGCAGGGTGACGGACAGAGCACCAGCTGCCGGATGATGGACACAGCACCAGCTGCAGGATGATGGACACAGCACCAGATGCAAGATGATGGAGACAGCACCAGCTGCAGGATGATGGACACAGCACCAGCTGCCGGATGATGGACACAGCACCAGCTGCCGGATGATGGACACAGCACCAGCTGCAGGATGATGGACGCAGCACCAGCTGCCGGATGATGGACACAGCACCAGCTGCAGGATGATGGACACAGCACCAGCTGCAAGATGATGGAGACAGCACCAGCTGCAGGATGATGGACACAGCACCAGCTGCCGGATGATGGACACAGCACCAGCTGCAGGATGATGGAGACAGCACCAGCTGCAGGGTGACGGACAGAGCACCAGCTGCAGGGTGATGGACACAGCACCAGCTGCAGGATGATGGACAGAGCACCAGCTGCAGGATGATGGACAGAGCACCAGCTGCAGGGTGATGGACACAGCACCAGCTGCAGGGTGATGGACACAGCACCAGCTGCAGGATGATGGACGCAGCACCAGCTGCAGGGTGATGGAGACAGCACCAGCTGCAGGGTGATGGACACAGCACCAGCTGCAAGATGATGGACGCAGCACCAGCTGCAAGATGATGGACGCAGCACCAGCTGCAGGGTGATGGACACAGCACCAGCTGCAGGATGATGGACACAGCACCAGCTGCAGGGTGATGGACACAGCACCAGCTGCAGGGTGATGGACACAGCACCAGCTGCAGGATGATGGACACAGCACCAGCTGCAAGATGATGGACGCAGCACCAGCTGCAGGATGATGGAGACAGCACCAGCTGCAGGATGATGGACACAGCACCAGCTGCAGGATGATGGAGACAGCACCAGCTGCAGGATGATGGACACAGCACCAGCTGCAGGGTGATGGAGACAGCACCAGCTGCAGGATGATGGACAGAGCACCAGCTGCAGGATGACGGACAGAGCACCAGCTGCAGGGTGATGGACACAGCACCAGCTGCAGGATGATGGACAGTGCACCAGCTGCAGGGTGATGGACACAGCACCAGCTGCAGGATGATGGACAGTGCACCAGCTGCAGGGTGATGGACACAGCACCAGCTGCAGGGTGATGGAGACAGCACCAGCTGCAGGATGATGGAGACAGCACCAGCTGCAGGATGATGGACGCAGCACCAGCTGCAGGGTGATGGACACAGCACCAGCTGCAGGGTGATGGAGACAGCACCAGCTGCAGGATGATGGACACAGCACCAGCTGCAAGATGATGGACGCAGCACCAGCTGCAGGATGATGGACAGAGCACCAGCTGCAGGATGATGGAGACAGCACCAGCTGCAGGATGATGGACACAGCACCAGCTGCAGGGTGATGGACACAGCACCAGCTGCAGGGTGATGGACACAGCACCAGCTGCAGGGTGATGGAGACAGCACCAGCTGCAGGATGATGGAGACAGCACCAGCTGCAGGATGATGGACGCAGCACCAGCTGCAGGGTGATGGACACAGCACCAGCTGCAGGGTGATGGAGACAGCACCAGCTGCAGGATGATGGACACAGCACCAGCTGCAAGATGATGGACGCAGCACCAGCTGCAGGATGATGGACACAGCACCAGCTGCAGGATGATGGAGACAGCACCAGCTGCAGGATGATGGACACAGCAGCAGCTGCAGGATGATGGACAGTGCACCAGCTGCAGGGTGATGGACACAGCACCAGCTGCAGGATGATGGACACAGCACCAGCTGCAGGATGATGGACACAGCACCAGCTGCAAGATGATGGACGCAGCACCAGCTGCAGGATGATGGACACAGCACCAGCTGCAGGATGATGGAGACAGCACCAGCTGCAGGATGATGGACAGTGCACCAGCTGCAGGGTGATGGACACAGCACCAGCTGCAGGATGATGGAGACAGCACCAGCTGCAGGATGATGGACAGTGCACCAGCTGCAGGGTGATGGACACAGCACCAGCTGCAGGATGATGGACAGAGCACCAGCTGCAGGATGATGGACACAGCACCAGCTGCAGGATGATGGACAGTGCACCAGCTGCAGGATGATGGACACAGCACCAGCTGCAGGGTGATGGACAGAGCACCAGCTGCAGGGTAATGGAGACAGCACCAGCTGCAGGATGATGGACAGTGCACCAGCTGCAGGGTGATGGACACAGCACCAGCTGCAAGATGATGGACACAGCACCAGCTGCAGGATGATGGACACAGCACCAGCTGCAGGGTGATGGACACAGCACCAGCTGCAGGATGACGGACACAGCACCAGCTGCAGGATGACGGACACAGCACCAGCTGCAGGATGATGGACGCAGCACCAGCTGCAGGATGATGGACACAGCACCAGCTGCAGGATGATGGAGACAGCACCAGCTGCAGGATGATGGACAGTGCACCAGCTGCAGGGTGATGGACACAGCACCAGCTGCAGGATGACGGACACAGCACCAGCTGCAGGATGATGGACACAGCACCAGCTGCAGGGTGATGGACACAGCACCAGCTGCAGGATGATGGACACAGCACCAGCTGCAGGATGACGGACGCAGCACCAGCTGCAGGATGACGGACGCAGCACCAGCTGCAGGATGATGGACACAGCACCAGCTGCAGGATGATGGACACAGCACCAGCTGCAGGATGACGGACACAGCACCAGCTGGAGGGTGATGGACACAGCACCAGCTGCAGGATGATGGACGCAGCACCAGCTGCCGGATGATGGACGCAGCATCAGCTGCAGGGTGATGGACACAGCACCAGCTGCAGGATGATGGACGCAGCACCAGCTGCAGGATGATGGACGCAGCACCAGCTGCAGGGTGACGGACGCAGCACCAGCTGCAGGGTGACGGACACAGCACCAGCTGCAGGATGATGGACACAGCACCAGCTGCAGGATGATGGACGCAGCACCAGCTGCAGGATGATGGACACAGCACCAGCTGCAGGGTGATGGACACAGCACCAGCTGCAGGATGATGGAGACAGCACCAGCTGCAGGGTGATGGACACAGCACCAGCTGCAGGATGACGGACACAGCACCAGCTGCAGGATGATGGACACAGCACCAGCTGCAGGATGACGGACACAGCACCAGCTGCAGGATGATGGACACAGCACCAGCTGCACGGCGTTAAAGGCTGCAGGCATGTCTCTCTCTTTCCAGGCAGACGCTGGGCAGCTGGCCAAGCTTATCTACATGAATCTATCCTGGAAAATCAACAAGTTCAGACCGAGTTAAAGCCCAGAGTAGAACATAGAAATCTACAGCACATTACAGGCCCTTCAGCCCACAATGTTGTGCCGCCTATGTAACCTACTCTAGAAACTGCCTTGAATTCCCTTACCGCATAGCCCTCTATTTTTCTAAGCTCCATGTACCTTTCTAAGAGTCTCTTAAAAGACCCTATTGTATCCACCTCTACCACCTTCACAGGCAGTGCATTCCACACACTCACCACTCTCTGTATGAAAAACCTACCTCTGACCTACTTCCAAACACCTTAAAACTATGCCCCTTCGTGTTAGCCATTTCAGCCCTGGGAAACAACCTCTGACTAGCCACATGATCAATGCTTCTCATCATCTTATACACCTCTATCAGGTCATCTCTCATCCTCTGTCGCTCCAAGGAGAAAAGGCCGAGTATACTCAATCTATTCTCATAAGGCATGCTCCCCAAACCAGGCAAAATCTTTATAAATCTCCTCTGCACTCTTTCTACAGTATCTACATCCTTCCTGTAGTGAGGTGACCAGAACGGAACACAATACTCCAAGTGGGGTCTGACCAAGGCTTATATAGCTATAACATTAGCTCATGGCTCTTCAACTCAATCCCACAACTGATGAAGGCCAACACACCATACGCCTTCTTAACAACACTGTCAACCTGTGCAGCAGCTTTGAGTGTCCCATGGACATGGATTCCAAGATCTCTCTGATCCTCACACTGCCAAGAGTCTTACAATTAAAAATATATTTTGTCTTCTAGTTTGGCCTACTGAAATGAACCATTTCACACTTACCTGGGTTGAACTCCATCTGGCACTTCTTAGCCCAGTTTCGCATCCTATCAATGTCCCACTATAACCTCTGACAACCCTCCAGACTATCCACAACACCTTCAACCTTTGTGTCATCAGCGAACTTACCAACCCATCCCTCCACTTCCTCATCCAGGTCATTTATAAAAATCACAAAGAGGAGGGGTCCCAGAACAGATCCCAGTGGAACACCACTGGTCACCGACCTCTATGCAGAATATGAACCATTTACAACCACCCTTTGCCTTCTTTGGGCAAGCCATTTCTGGATCCACAAAGCAAGGTGTCCTTGGATCCCATGCCTCCTTACTTTCTGAAGAAGCCTTGCATGGGGAACCTATCAAATGCCTTAATGAATTCCATATACACTACATCTACTGCTCTACCTTCATCAATGTGTTTTGTAACATCCTCAAAGAATTCAATCAGGCTCATAAGGCATGACCTGGCCTTGACAAAGCCTAATCAGATTATGTCTCTCCAAATGCTCATAAATCCTGCCTCTCAGGATCTTCTCCAACAACTTGCCCATTACTGAAGTCAGACTCACTGGCCTATAATTTCCTGGGTTATCTTTACTCCCTTTCTTGAAAAGGGAACAACATTTGCAACTGCCCATCCTCTGGTTCTTCTCCTGTCCCTATTGATGATGTAAAGATCTTCGCCAGAGGCTCAGCAATCTCCTTTGCTTTCCACAGTAGCTTGGGGTATATCTTGTTGGACCCGGCGACTTATCTAAATTAATGCTTTTCAAAAGGTCCACCTCATCATCTTTCTTAATTTCTATACAGTCCAGCATTTCAGTCCACTCTACATCATCCCCACAATTGTCAAGGTGAATACTGAAGCAAAGTATTCATTAAGTACCTCCACTACCTCCTCTGACTCCATGCGCATGTTTCCACTATCGCACCTGATTGGTCCTAATCTCACACGGCTCATCCTCTTGCTCTTCACATACTTGTAGAATGCCTTGGGGTTTTCCTTAAACTTGCTCCCCAAGGCCTTTTCATGGCTCCTTCTAGCTCTCCTAATTTCATTCGTAAGCTCCTTTTTGCCACCCTTGTAATTTTCTAGAGCTCTAACAGTAGCTAATTTCTTGAACATTTTGTAAGCTTTTCTTTTCTTCTTAACTAGACTTTCTACATACTTTGTACTCCATGATTCTTTTACCCTACCATCCTTCCCCTTCCAATCCAGGCAACGTTTCTGCCATGCGTTTCCCTGAGAATATCTGCTCCCAATTTATGTTCCCAAGTTCCTGCCTAATAGCATCATATTTCCCCCTACTCTAATTAAATGTTTTCCCAGATTGTCTGCTCCTATCCCTCTCCAGCGCTATGGTAAAGGAGATAGAGTTGTGGTCACTGCCTCCAAAATACTCTCCCACTGAGAGATAAAACACCTGACCAGGTTCATCTCTCAATACTAGATCAACTACAGCATCTCCTCTAGTTGGCTTATCTACATATTGCGCCAGGAAACCTTCCCGAACACACCTAACAAACTCTACTCCATCCAAACCCTTTGCTCTAAGGAGATGCCAGTCAATATTAGGAAAGCTAAAATCTCCCATCACAATAACCCTATTATTATTGCACCATTCCAGAATCTGTTTCCCTATCTGTTCCTCAATGTCTTTGTTACTATTGAGAGGTCTATAAAAAACACTCAGCCAAGTTATTACCCCTTTTCCTGTCTTGACTTGCACCCACACTAACTCAGTAGACAATCCCTCCGTGATTTCCTCCTTTTCTGCAGCTTTGACACTATCCCTGATCAGCAGTGCCAATCCCCCACCTCTCTTGCTTCCCTCCCTGTCCTTTTTGAAACATCTAAACCCTGGCACACTCAGCAGCCATTCCTGCCCCTGTGACATCCAAGTCTCTGTAATGGCCACAATGTCACAGTTTCACGTTCTAATTCATCCTCCTTGCTTATGATACTCCTTGCATTAAAATAGACACATCTCAGGTCATCAGGCTGAGTACATCTTTGCTTTATCATCTGCCTATATTTCCTCACTAAGTCCCTACAAGCTGTCTCTACTTGTGCAACAACTGCCCCAACCTCTGCTTCTTCATTTGGGTTCTCACCCCACCCCCGCAAATCTAGTTTAAACCCTCCCCAAAAGCATCAGCAAACCTCCCTCCCAGGATATTGGTTCCCCTCCTGTTCAGGTGCAACCTGTCCCACTTGACCATGTCACCCACCCCTTCCCCAGAAAAGGTCCCAATGATCTAAGAATTTGAAACCCTACCCCCTGCACCATCTCCTCAGCCACTCATTCATCTTCACTATTTTCCTGTTCTGATCTTCACTGGCTCATTTCACTGGGAGTAATCTGGAGATTACCACCTTGGAGGTCCAGCTCTTCAGCCTCCTTCCTAACTCCCTAAACTTACTGTGCAGGACCTCTGCCCCTCTCCTGTCTGTGTCATTGGTACCAACAAGTACCACGACCTCTGGCTGCTCACCCTCCTGCAACCGCTCAGAGACATCCGGGAGGCAACGCACTACCCTGGTGTCTCTTTTCCTGCCACAGAGTCTCCTATCTGTGCCCCTTTTTTTGTCTGTTTTTAAATAAATTTTACGTTGCTTTATCCTAGAGGCCCTAGCTGGTGTCTGGCTCGTTGTACCATTGAGTTTCATCAAGGCCCACATATTGTTTTAAAATAAATTTTACGTTGCTTTATCCTAGAGGCCCTAGCTGGTGTCTGGCTCGTTGTACCATTGAGTTTCATCAAGGCCCACATATTGTTTTAAAATAAATTTTACGTTGCTTTATCCTAGAGGCCCTAGCTGGTGTCTGGCTCGTTGTACCATTGAGTTTCATCAAGGCCCACATATTGTACTTCCCAGCAGCAGCAGCTGGAAAGCCAGCAGGAGGTGGCAAGTCAAGTCTAAACCTGAAAGGGAAACCAGCAGAGGCCTTTTACTGCAAAAAAGCCTAACAGAGAGGTCCTCGTGCTGGGGCTATACGGCATTGAGGCGTGTCCCCTGGGTGGTGGATGGGGGATCCCTCGTCTAGACATTGCAGGAAGTGGAGGACTTTTGTTGAGGCCCGATGCTCCATAAGGAGCGAAAAGGATTAAAGAAGAACGGAGAGGTGTACCCTCACCCAGAAGCAGAATAAAGCTGACTTAACCACTTTACACGTTACACTGAGCGACGATCAAGGCAGAGTGCAGTGCAAATACTCAGCGTTAGCTTAAACTGGACTAGTGGAGGCCACCTCTGGCCAAAGCACTTTGGATTCTGCCTGAGTGTGAGAGATAACTGAGGAACTTCATATTTATTTAAACAATAGCTGGCTTTGTTAGCATGCAAATGCTTACAGACACAAACCGTTCTTTTTGCCTTGTGGATGTGAAGTCCATACATGGCACACACAAAGCGGCTGACCTTGTTTTTACTTTTCAGAGCAGTAGGTATCTGTTATCCTGAATATCTGTTCGACCGTAGACCATGAGACATCGGAGCAGAATTAATCCACAGCCCAGCGAGTCTGCTCCACCATTTCAACATGGCCGATTTATTATCCCTCTCAGCCCCATTCCCCTGCCTTCTCCCCATAACCTTTGATGCCCTGACTGATCAAGAACCTATCAGCCTCTGCTTTAAACATACACACAGCCCTCCACGGCAATGAATTCCAGATTCACCACCCTCTGGTTAAAGAAATTCCTCCTCATTTCTGTTCTAAAGGGTCGTCCCTCTATTCTGAGTCTGGGTCCCCTGGTCCTAGACTGCCCCACTATAGGAAACATACTTTCCACGTCCACTCTGTCAAGGCCTCTTACTTGACAAAGGGATCTGGGAATTCAGATCAGAATCAGAATCAGAATTGGAATTGCAATCGGAATCTGGTTTATTATTACTGTTAGATATTGTAATTTTTTTGTTTTGTGGCTACAGTACTGCATGACACATAAAAATTTACTATGATTTACAATAGGAAATATATATTTATATAGCAACACAGACAAATATATATATAAATAAATAAGTAGTGCAAACAGATACCAAACTACTGAGATAGTGTTCAGGGGTTCATTGTCCATTCAGAAATCTTTTTTTAAAAAAACTTTTTTTATTGTGTTTTCAAATAGTTACAGAATAAAAGTGTGTGAAAAAGAAAATATGTGTTACCCATCCCCCCTAACATCCCTATAGAAAAAAAGAAAGAAAAAAAAAGGAATGCCTGGATATTGGAAGACCCCCACATGTTCCATGGAGTTCATAATAACTTTAGTATATATATTTATTTCTTTCCCCAAGTAACCAATTATTTCATCTTTGGAGCACCTATATATTTAATCCTATCTTTTGTAAATAAGGGCGCCAAATTTTCAAAAATGTTTCATATTTATCTCTTAAATTATAAGTAATTTTTTCAAGTGGAATACAGCCATAAATTTCTTTCTTCCAACGATCTGTACTTAAATATGTATCCGATTTCCAAGTAACTGCAATAGCTTTTTTGGCTACTGCCAATGCAATTTTTATAAATTCTTTCTGATATTTATTCAATTTGGATATCGGTTTTATCCCTTCAATATCACCTAGTAAAAGTAATATTGGATTATGTGGAAGTTGTATTCCAATAATTTGTTCCACTAAAACTCCATTCAGAAATCTGATGGCAGAGGGGAAGAAGCTGTTCCTGAAACATAGAGTGTGGGTCTTCAGACTTCTGTACCTCCTCCCTGATGGTAGTAATGAGAAGAGGTGTCTTCAGACTTCTGTACCTCCTCCCTGATGGTAGTAATGAGAAGAGGGGTCTTCAGACTTCTGTACCTCCTCCCTGATGGTAGTAATGAGAAGAGGGTATGTCTGGGTGAGAGGGGTTCTCTATAATGGATGTTGACTTTTTGAGGTCTTGACATCGGAAGGTGTCCTCAACACTAGGGAGGCTAGTGCCCACGATGGAGCTGGTTGAGTTTAGAAACATCGGCAGCTTTTTCTGATCATGTACCCTCCTGTTGCCATACCAGATGATGCTGTAAGCAGGCAGAATGCTCTCCTCAGAGTCCTTGGTGACATACCAATTCTCCTCAAGCCCCTAATGAAGTCATGCCTTCATTGCAATTGCATCAATGTCTCTGGCCCAGGATGATCTTCAGAGAAACACACACAAAATGCTGGAGGAACCCAGCAGGTAATGCAGCATCTATTGAAATGAATAAGCTGTTGACATTTTGGGCTGAGGCCCCTCTTCAGAACTGGAAAGGGAGGGGGAAGATCCCAGAATAAGAAGGTGTGGGAGGGGAAGGAGGGTAAGCTGGAAGGTGATAGGAGAAGACAGGAGGTTGGGGGAGCAGGGATGAAGTGAGAAGCTGAGAGGTGATAGGTGGCAAAGGTAAAGGACTGGAGAAGAAGGAAACTAATAAGAGAGGAAAGAGCACCATGGGAGAAAGGTGAGGAGGCCATGGACTAACATGCTGGAAAGGGAATGAGATAGCAATTGAAATGGTTGGCTACCAGGAAATCTTGTTTGTTGTGGATGGAGTAGAGGTGCTCGACAAAGCAGTCACTCAGTCTATGTTGGGTAGGGGAGACCACATCGGAAGCACTGGATACAGTAGGTGACCTCAATAGACTCAATGGATCTTCAGAGATGTTAACAGACAAGGGCTTGAAGCTTATGGAATCCATAATTCCTTAAAAGCGGTGTCACAGGGTCATAAAGAGAACTTTCACCATTTCGGCCTTCATAAATCAAAACATTGAGTATAGGAGTTATTTTGCATGATGAAGGGTCTCAGCCTGAAACATCGAATGTTTATCCCTCTCTAAAAATGCTGCCTGACCTGCTGGCTGAGTTCTTCCTGCATTTTGTGGATGGTGCTCTGTTCGAGCCTGTGGAAGGAAACCGAAAGCAGGGTCTCAGCCTGAAGAGTCGGCTGTTTATTCTTTTCCGTAGATGCTGCTTGATTTGTGGAATTCCTCCAGCGTTACTCAGATAGCAAAGTTTACCGTCTTGAACTCAGTATTCTATGATCCTGTGGAAGCAGGACTAAACTCTACTTCTTTTACATTTTCAGTTATTCATTTATGTGGCAAATAAGCAAATTTCAGAAATGGTCTACGTTCTTTGTGCTGAGAGAGCTGTCATGAAATGCTGAAACATGCTGAAATAGTGTTAGAGTGAGAAGGAAATGCCATTCATTACAGACGTTTGGAGCTGTCAGCAAGCGGAAGAGAACGTAGCTTGCTATTGCTGTGTCTACACGGACAGCTGACTGACTGCACGTGATCAAATGGGATTTTTTACTCATGGAAATGAGCAGAAATGTGCTAGTGCTATGTTGTACAGGAGCACTGAGGGCCTCCATTGGACGCTGCATCCCAGCTGTCTATGTATATGTAACCCGGGGCAGTACGATAGGGAGAGCAAGCTGTTACCCATACACCAGGCTTCTCCTCTCCATGCAACTGATGAATCCAAAGAACGGCAGAGACCAAGACAATTTGGCACCAACAGCGTTGCAGGAGGTGCCAGGCAGTGTTCAACTCATCATAAGAGTACTAGGACAAAAGGACTAACTCAAATATCACATGCCAAAGATGTTGAGGACCCTTGTAAGGTTGGTCCCTCTAAGAAGAGTTTCCCAACCTGCTGTCCACAGACATTTCAGTTAATGGTGGGGGCCCATGGTATAGCAAATAGTGTTCCCTTCAAGAACAGCTACCTAACTGCGCAATGTAAGATCCAAATGTTGTTATTGTCTCCAAAACATGGACACAAACTATATTGCACCATCTCTAAAGAGGCAAGGAAACCCTGTCATTGGGTATATTTAAAGCAAAGGATGATAGATTCATGATTAATAATAGAATCCAGGATTATGGGGAGAAGGCAAGAGAATAGTTCAGAGGGATAATAAATCAGCCATGGTGGAATTTTGGAGCAGACTTGATGGGCCGAATGGCCCAATTCTGCTCTTATGGTCTTTTGCATGTTTTCCCATTCCACACCTCAGGAAACCTGACTCTGATAAGCCTGCATGCCAACATATGAGGTGGTCTTGACCGCACAGACACTGAAGAGATTGCCAGAGCAACACAGATAAAATGCCAAAGTCAGGCAGCATCTACGGAAATGATAAAACCACTGACACTTTGGGCTGAGACCCTTCATCATGACTAAAGATTCAAATTCCTGGGTATCAATGTCTCAGAGGGTCTATCCTAGGACCAACGTATTGATGTAATCATGATGGAGACATGCCAGTAACGACTTCATTAGGAGTTTGAGGAGATTTAGTATGTCACCAAAGACATTTCTCTAGATGTACAGTGGAGAGCATCCTAATTGGTTGCATCTAATAAGTTAGATATGGCCCTTGTGGCTGAAGGGATCGGGGGTATGGAGAGAAAGCAGGCACAGGGTTCTGAGTTGGATGATCAGCCATGATCATACTGAATGACAGTGCAGGCTCAAAGGGCCGAATGGCCTACTCCTGCACCTATTTTCTATGTTTCTATGTTTCTATCACAGCCTGGTACAGACCCATCAGGGCAAGGATATCAGGAGGCTGCAGTTCCATCAATGGCACAATCCTTCCCACCATTGAGAACATTTTGAAAAAGTGTGTCTCAAGAAGGTAGCATATATCACTAAGGGCCCTCACCATCTGGGACATACCCTCTTCTTGTTACCACCATCAGGAAGAAGGTAGAAGAGCCTGAAGTTTGTACCTTTACCCTTCTGTACTTCTGCCTCAGCTCTCTGGGATCAGGTAAATGGTGGGTTTTTTGAGGGGGCAGGATGATGGAGAATTTGAAATCCATGCCAGGGAAAAAAACGTATTTGGTCTAAACGTAATGGCCAGAATGAAGGTGTTAGGTGACAACATCAAAGTGAATATTGCGGTTTAAGATGAGGAAGGAAGTTCTAAGTTGCAGGATGACATTGATGAAGAGGTTAGTTTGGACAAGTAAGATTCAGTTTAGAAAAATATAGAGAGCGCAAAGAGACTGGTGCTACATACAAGGCAGGATACTAAGAAGAGCAGAGAACGGAGGGTCGTGGAGTGCTTTTCTACAGATTTCTGAAAGGAGGTCATCAGCAGATAAAGCATTTAAGCAGACATTCAGGATGCTTGTCTTTATTGACTAAAGCACAAGAGTAATGAACTGTATAACATGTTAGTTAGGCCACAGCTAGCTTTCTGGCCAACAATATACTTCCTGGCAGATTGGTTAACTTAAAAATATACAGACGCAGAATCACAATCAGGTTATCACTGACATATGCCATGAAACTTGTTATTTTGCAGCAGCAGTTCAGTGCAAAGACATAAAACTTACTATAAGTTACAAAAGAAGTGCAAAAGAATAGTGAGGTAGTGCTCATGGCTTCGTGGACCTTTCAGAAATGTGATGGCGGAGGAGAAGGAGCTGTTCATCAATTATTGGGTGTGTGTTTTTTAGCTCCTGCGTCTCTGCCCCAGTTACAGTGATGCAAAGTGGAACATGCCCTGTAAGCTGAGGGTCTTTCACGATGGATACAGCCTTCTTGAAGGGCTGTTGAAGAAGTGGAGGTTGTGCCACATGGAGCTGGCTGAACCTACGAGACTCTGCAGCCTCTCGTGATCCAGTATATGGGAACCTCCATACCAGGCGACGATACAACCATTCAGAATGCTCTCTGCCATACCAAACTAGAACGTCATAGCGTATAAAAGCTTGTATGTGACTTCTAGATTTATTCTCAGTCTCCATGTTAACAATGGATTTATTACTGATTTATCCATGTCTTCATGCTTTCCTCTCCGCTGCGAAGGAGAATGAGAGGAGATTTAATAGACATCTACAAGATGATAAGAGGCTTAGATTGAGTGGGCAGCAAGAGACATTTACCAAGGACAGAAATGGGCTGTCTGAGGTGATTGGAAGGAAGTCTGGGGGAGGATGTTAGAGGTAAGATTTTTATACGGAGAGTGGTGGGAGTATGGAACACCCTACCTGGGGGGTGGTAGAGGCAGACTGATGAGCGACATTTAAGAAACTCTTAGATAGGCACATGGATGATAGAAAAATGGAAGGTTATGCAGGGAGGAAGGGTTAGATTGATCTCAGAATAGGTTAAAAGGTTGGCATAACGTTGTAGATTGAATGGCCTGTACTGTGCTGTAATGTTCTGTGTTCTGTTTTCAAATAGTCTGCAGGTTGTCCTCTCGTCACTCACTTTTTTAAATTCCAGTCAAAATGTTACCCTCTAAAAGCACCTTCAGATTCCTCCTAACATTAAACATTCCTGCTTTCCATTCAAAGGTAGCCTGGACTTACAGACGATTGTAGATTGGCAGGTATGATGTTGTAGGCCTCACTGAATCATGGCTGAAAGAAGATTATCGCTGCGAGCTTAGTGTCCAAGGTTACAAATTGTATTGAAAGGACAGGCAGGTAGGCAGAGGGATTGGTGTGGCTCTGCTGGTAAAATATTAAATCAAATTATTAGAACAAGGTGACTTAGAATTGGAAGGTATCAAATTATTAAGGATAGAACTAAGAAACTGCAAGGGTAAAAAGACCCTGATGGGAGTTGTATACAAATCCCCAAACAGGAAGAAGGATGTGACCTATAAAATGCAACAGAAGATAGAATACATGTCTAAAGGTCTAAAATACATAGTCATGGGGGATTTCAGTATGCAGGTAGATTGGGAAAATCAGATTGGTGCTAGATCCCAAGAGGGGGAGTTTCTAGAATGCCTACGAGATGGCTCTTTAGAGAAGCACATGGGGATCAGCTATTCTGAATTGGGTGTTGTGCAAAGAACCAGAATGAACCAGAATTGATTAGAGAACTAAGGTAAAGGAATCCTTGGGACAAGTAATCTTAATATGGTAGATTTCACCCTCAACTTTGAGAGAGAAGCTAAAGTCAGATGTCTCAGTACTACAGCAGAGTAAAGGGAATATAGTTAAGACAAGGTTGGATAGATTTTTGGATAAGACAAGGTTGGATGGTAAAGGGAATATATTTAAGACAAGGTTGGATAGATTTTTGAATAGCAGAGGAATTAAGAGTTATGGGTGAAAGGCAGGTAGGTGGAGATGAGTCCATGGCCAGATCAGCCATGATCTTATTGAACGGCGCAGCGGGCTTGGAGGGCCAGAAGACCTACTCCTGCTCCTATTTCTTATGTTTTATGTACAGAGGCACGAGAGAGGAGTTGTCCAGAATTGTTTGGAAAAGAATACTGGCAGGGATGACAGCAGAGCAGTAATGGCTGGAGTTTCTAGAAGCAATTCGTAAAGCACAGGATATACAGTGCCTATAAGGTATTCACACTGGGATGTTTTCATGGTTGATTGTTTTACAACATAGAATCACAATGGATTTAATTTGGCTTTTTTGTCACTGATCAACAAAAAAAGACTCTTTCATGTCAAAGTGAGAACAGATCTCCACAAAGATCTCTACAAGAAAGGCAAAGACATTCATTTCAAGAGGGCTAGAATATAAAAAAAGCAAGATGTAAGGTTGAGGCTTGATAAAGCACTGGTGAGGCCTCACTTGGAGTACTGAGAGCCGATTTGGGCCCCTTATCTTAGAAAGGATGTGCTGACACTGGAGAGGGTTCGAAGGAGGTTCATGAAAATGATTCCAGGATTGAATATACGAAGAATGTCTGACAGTATTCATTGGAATTCAGAAGAATGAGGGGTGAAATTGAAACCTATCATATGTTGAAAGGCCTTGATCGAGTGGATGTGGAGAGGATGTTTCTTTTGGTGGGAGAGTCTAAGGCCAGAGGGCACAGCCCCAGAATGGAGGGCTGTCCTTTTAGATCGGAGATGAGAAAGAGTTTCTTTAGCTAGTGGGTGGTGAATCTGTCAATTTCATTGCCAGAGGCAGCTGTGGAGGCCGAGCATTTGTGTATATTTAAGGCAGAGGCTGACAGATTCTTGACTGGTCAGGGCATCAAGGGCTACGGAGAGAATGCAGGTGATTGGGGGTGAGAAGGAAAATTGGATCAGCCGTGATGAGATGGTGGAGCAGACTTGGTGAGCCAGATGGCCTAACTTTGCTCCTATATCTTATGGTCTTGTGGTCTTATTATATCCCATATGTGGGTTGAATTTACCTTTGGGGCATCCTCCACTCATTGGAGATGGGGGGTCTGGTTGAGTGTGCAGTCTCGCCTCTGAGTCTCAATTAGATGTTAATATCAGGCTGGCTCTCTGGAGGGGAGATGCCTTGTCCTCGGACAACATGTCAAATTGAAGGGAACCGACCCAACACATCAACAGTCCACTTACCCCACAGATGCTGCCTGGCCCGCTGAGTTCTTACAGCTTTTTGTGTTGTTCCAGATCTCCAGAGTCTTGTGTTTCTAGATTGAAGCCATGCTCACTTTGTCAACTGCAAGTGCAAGATCCCACATCAATATGTTGTGTAGGAGCACAGGCCTGTCCCCAGTGTCTGAGCCAATAGAACGTGGAACACAAGAGCATAGAATGTGGAACATACAGCACTGACATATATAAAAATTATTTTAAATAAGTAGTTCAATATAACAGAATAAAAAGCAGTGAGGGTGTGTTCATGGGTTGAATGTCCATTCAGAAATCAGATGGCAGAGGCGAAGAAGCTGTTCCTGAATTGCTGAGTGTGTACCTTCAGGCTCCTGTTCTTCCTTCTTGATGGTAGTAGTGTTCTGGGTGAAGGGAGTCTTTAATGATGGACGCCGCCTTTTTGAGGCATCGCTCCTTGAAGATATCCTGGACGCTGAGGAGACTGATGCCCTTGATGGAGCTGGCTGTGTTCACAACTTCCTGCAGCTTATTTCGATCATGTGCGGTGTCATCCCTTGTCCTCACCTCCATACCCAAGCAGCCAGTAAGAATGCATCGATATAGTACATCAATAGAAATTTGTGAGTAACTTTGGTGACATACCTCATTTCCACAAACTCCCAATGAAATATAGCTGCTGTCATACCCCCTGCACTCAATTCAGAAAGATGAAAGAGCTGATTGTGAACTTCATGAAGGGTAGGATGAAGGAGCACATACCAATCCTCATAGTGGGATCAGAAGTGGAGAGAGTGAGCAGTTTCAAGTTCCTTGGTGTCAAGATCTCTGAGGATCTAACCTGGTCCCAACATATCGATGTAGTTATGAAGAAGGCAAGATAGCAGCTATACTTTATTAAGAGTTTGAAGAGGTTTGACATGTTAACAAACTTCTATAGTTGTACCGTGGAGAGCATTCTGACAGGCTGCATCACTGTCTGGTATGGAGGGGTTACTGCACAGGACCGGAAGAAGCTGCAGAAGGTTGTAAATCGAGTTGGCTCCATGTTAGGTACTAGCCTACAAAGTACCCAAGACGTCTTTAGGGAGCAGTGTCTCAGAAAGGCAGCGTCCATTATTAAAGACCTCCAACACCCAGGGCATGCCCTTTTCTCACTGTTACCATCAGGTAGGATATACAGAAGCTTGAAGGCACACACTCAGTGATTCAGGAACAGCATCTTCCCCTCTGCCATCGATTCCTAAATGGACATTGAAGCTCTGGACACTACCTCACTTTTTTTTAATATACAGTATTTCTGTTTTTGCACATTTTTTTCAAATCTATTCAATATACATAATTGATTTACTTGTTTATTTATTATAATGTTTTATTTTATTTATTATTTTTTCCTCTCTCTCTGCTAGATTATGTATTGCATTGAGCTGCTGCTGCTAAGTTAACAAGTTTCATGTCACATGCTGGTGATAATAAACCTGATTCTGATTCTTTGTAATTGCATCAATATGTTGGACCCAGGATGGATCATCAGACATGTTGACACTAAAAATTTGAAATTGCTCAACCTTCCCACTTTTGTTTCCTCTTTAGGTCTGGTGCATGTTCCCTCATCTTACTCTTTCTGAAGTCCGCAATCAATTCTTTGATCTTACTGACGTTGAGTGCAAGGTTGTTGCTACAACACCACCCAACCAGCTGATCCAGCTTCCTCCTGTACGCCTTCTTGTTACCACCTGAAATTCTGCCAACAATAACTGTGTCATCGATTATCAACGAGTTGGAGTTGTTAATTCCAATCCGCACAGACTGCAGTGAGGCTGTCGAGAATCCACTGAAGACCTTTTGTGGCGAAAGGCAAATTGCAGTTTCTCCAGGTCCTTGCTTTCCAGGAGATGACTACTAGACAGGTATATGGAGGAATTTAAGGTGGGGGGTTATATGGGAAGCAGGGTTTGAGGGTCGGCACAAAATTGTGGGCCAAAGGGCCTGTAATGTACTGTACTATTCTATGTTCTATGACTCTAGCCGTAACCAATCTCTCAAAGCACTTCATCACCATAGATTTCAGTGCCACCGGAGGATAGTCGTTGAAGCAGCTCACCCTGCTTTTCTTGGGCACTGGTATAATTGTTTCCCTTTTGAAGCAAGCGGAAATTTCTGACTAACAATGAGAGATTGAAATATTTACTTCAGACATCCCCCCTATACATTCCTCCACTCATGTTAAAAGATGTCCTCAGGAATTAGCCATCATCACCCTTGAAAGAAGAGTGATCAGGACACCTTTCATCTTCATTGAAAAGCCCAGGCTCTCCTCGTGAGGCAGTAATGCTACTACAATCAACAAAATTAATTAATTAACCACAGACACATTAACACTGGTGGCTTTTTGTCTGGTAGAAATTGTTTGCCCTGTCTTTGTCATTAACTACTTCACTGACTGAAGAGCTTTGGGATGTGCTGAAGGGGATGTGTAAGGTGCTTTAGAAATGCAAGCCTTTTCTCTTGTTGCAGTCGATGGCTTTTCACTCCTGCCCAAAGTTCCAAATTCTTTAAGTGGTTTCCTGCTGATCCAATGTTTTAAGGATTTCCTGTTCCGCCTCGGGAGGAACTGTACTTCAATGATCCTGTCAACCTGTGTGATTATCTCACCCGTTTTTCTGGCACCACTGATAATGTTGGTTGTTTTGTTTTAGAGAAGAACTTTAAATATTTTGTTAAACTACGGTTCAGACAGTTACTGATTGTGCCCAACCTTTTCCATCAGTACGTTGATGCTTATCAAATTAACAGCTTTCCGTTATGCAAATACCAGTGACAAGTATCAAAGAAAAAAGTTTTAGCAATCTATGTGCAAATATTTATTTGAATATTAGTATGATTTTTATCACCAGCCACTTTCTTCAAAAATCCAAACTGAAGAAGCTCTTATTCACTTGATCCAATTCCAAATCAAAAGGCTTTTCTTTCCCTACCAGGAGATTAAAGATTTGTCACATGTACATCGGAACATTGAATCACACAGTGAAATGCATCATCTGCGTCAGCAACCAACACAGTCAGAGGATTGTGCTGGGCTATTTCGCAAGTGTCGTCATGCTTCCACGACAACATAGCATGCCCACAAGTGACTAACTTTAACACATATGTCTTTGGAATGTGAGAGCACACTGGGGAACCTGGAGGAAACCCACGTGGTGAACGGTAGAACGTACAAACTTCTCACAGACAGCAATGAACCACGATTAGTGATCATTGGTGGACAACACACTAGCATAGCAGACAGCGTGATGCCATTACAGCTGGCGTTGTTCAGGAGTTCAGGAGAAATTCCGGCATCATTCTGAATGGAGTGTCAGTACATCCTTCCCATGGAATGAGTGGCTTTTCCTTCGGTGCTCTGGCGTAGACCATAAGATATAAGAGCACCATTAGGCCATTTGGCCCATTGAATCTGCTCTGCCATTTCAACATGCCCAATCTCCCACCTTCCCCTGATCCCTTCATGCCCTGACAAATCAAGAATCTATCAACCTCTGCCCTAAACATACATAAAGACCTCCAACAGTCCATCATATCTCATCACATATGAAGCACCAGCAGTGCTATACTGTTTACTTTATAACTTGTGACATAAATGTGACATATTCAATGGGAATACAATGGGAAAGATATGTTAAAGTGCCGGGGTTATGACTGAGCTTAAGTTACCATTCAATGTATTTTAGTAAACTATTTAAGAGCTTTTTAAAAGCTATTTATTAATGCTTTTTTTGAGAGGGTGATTTTAGATGCATATCATATTTATACTGAGTTAAGTATTGTATGTAATTAGTTTTTGATACAATAAGTGTATGGGACATTGGAAAAATGTTGAATTTCCCCATGGGGATGAATAAAGTATCTATCTATCTATCTATTCATTAATTTATTTATGGTAGTATTACTTTGCATTATGCTTGTGAGTTACATGTACTGCTTTGTGCACTGTGGTCTGGAGGGATATTGTTTCATTTGGTGGAATACCTGTACATCCGGAGGAATATTGTTTCATTTGGTGGATTACCTGTACATCCGGAGGAATATTGTTTCATTTGGTGGATTACCTGTACATCCGGAGGAACATTGTTTTATTTGGCGTTGTACCTGTGTACGGTTGAAATGACAATGAACTTGAACTTGAACTCGAACGATCGTAGGCTATGCTGGGAACAGCCAGGAAGTGTTTCCACACGTTCTGGCTCCAACATAGCTTACCCACAATGCTTGACAAAACAACACAGAGCACAACTTCACAGATGCTGCCTGACCTGCAGAGTTCCACCAGCATTCTGTGTGCATTTCTCTGCATTTCCAGCATTTGCACAATCTCTTGTGTTTCTGACCCAGGGGCTTGGGGCTATCACTGGACCATAGGGACCACCTTGTGGAGCATCTAATCATGGTGACCTATCTAAACCAGCTGACAAAGTTTAGCTTGGCTTCAGAAGTTGTACTCTCACAGAGTGCATCTCAGCCAGATTCTCTGCTTCCCAAGCAACTGCTTTTCTCTCCATTACCACGCCGCCCTGTTCAGCTGTGGCCCCCTGCATTTCAACAGCTCCTGAGAACCAGACTGATCTGTGGACATGGAACAGGGGGCTTGACTTGCATTGTGCCCCCCTCAATTTCACACTGCAAATTATTATACAGAATAAAACTTAGAGACCAATTGATACCTGCCCAGATTCCTCAGCTAGTGAGGGAAAAAAACATTAGCATGAGTAGATAGAACATTTAACATCGAATGTTCAACACAGTACATAGCCTTCAGCCCACAACGTTGTGCTGACTTGTTAACTTACTCTAAAGTCTAACCCTTCCCTCCTACATAGCTCTTCATTTTCTTTCAGCCGTGTGACTAAGAGTCTTTTAAATGCCCCTAATATACTGTATCTGCCTCTCCCAACAGCCTTGGTGGTGCACACCACACAACTAAAGAAGCTACCTCTGACATTCCTCCCTATACTCTTTTCCAGTCGCATTAAAATTATATCCTCTTGTGTTAGCCATTTCTGCTCTGGGGAAAAGTCTCTAGCTGTCCACTTGATCTATGTCTCTTATTATCTTGTCCTCTTCTATCAAGTTGTTTCTCATTCTCCTTTGCTCCAAAGAGGAAATCAATGTATAGGATAGCTCGCTCGACCTACCTTATAAGACATGCTCTTTAATCCAAGCAGTATCTGGAAAAATCTCCTCTGCACCTTCTCTAAAGCTTCCACAGCCTTCCTAAAATGAGGCGATCAGAACTGAACACCATACTCCTAGTGTGGTTCAATCAGAGTTTTATAGAGCTGCAACATTACCTCTGTTGTGCCTGTGTACAACCACATAACAATTAAAAAAACATGCCTACAGGAGGTGGCTTTAACTGGTGTATTCACATTGCAATGATCACTTTGTAGAGATCTGTTTTCGCTTTGGCACAAAAAGTTTTTTTCCTGTTGATCAATGTCAAAGAAGCCAAATTAAATCCACTCTGATTCAATGTTGTAAAACAATAAAACATGAAAACTTTGAAGGGAGATGAATACTTTTCATAGGCACTGTGCATATTAAAAACTTCTATTAGCCATGAGTGTGGGACAGAATCAAATGCTTTTTGGTAGTCAATATAGCACTATGAAAGATTTCTGCTTTTCCGCTGAGCTTGATTTAGAATTATGGAATCTATTATCAGTTGTTCTTCACATCCTTTCATACCCTTACGGCATCCTTCCTGCTCTTCTGTAGGTATATTGTGGTGATCAGTTGTGAGATGCGTTATGTTACTATTTTATATATAGTTTGTTAACAAGTAAAAGGACAATATTTTGATGGATCATTTGTGATTTCTGCTTTAGGTAAGAGTTGTTTTACCTTCTATTTGGGCACTTTTTCAGGATTTTAAAGAAAATTGTTGTTATGTATTAATAGGTTCGGATGAAGCCAAGAACATTTTTTATACCAATAATTATGATTATTATTAGTGGCAGTACTTTTCCAGTTGTGGGTATTTTTTATACTTGCATTTAGTATGTCCATTGTAACTTCCAGTGTTTGCATTGTGGGAAGGTGTTCTTTCTCCTAACCCAGCTTACTTCTTGATTTGTGTTGCCTTGTTTGACCAGGTATTAGAGCAAAAGTTTATTATCTCTGTTTTTGTTTTCATTGACTGCTATAATAATAATAATAATAATAATAATAATAATAATAATAATAATTATCATCTCTGTTTTTGTGTTTGCATGGCTTGTTGTCTTTGGTACATTGGTTGTTGTCTGTCCCATTGGGTGGGGGCTTTCACTGATCCTATTGTGTTTCTTTGTCTGTAATGTGAGTGCCTGCATGGAAATGAACCTCAGGGACAGACATGTGCTTTGACAATCAATTAATTTTGAACTTCGAACAGAACTTAAACGTGGACCACCTTTCTGCTTCCACAGAAGCTGCCAGATCCTCAGAATTCCTCCAGCCATTCATTTAGAGACATAGAAACACGGAAAACCTACAGCACAATACAGGCCCTTCGGTCCACAAAGCTGTGCCAAACATGTCCTTACCTTAGAAATTACCTAGGGTTACCCATAGCCCTTTATTTTTCTAAGCTCCAAGTACCTATCCAGGAGTCTCTTAAAAGACCCTACCGTATCCGCCTCCACCACCATGACAGCAGCCCATTCCATGCACTCACCACTCTCCGCGTAAAAATCTACCCCTGACATCTCCTCTGTACTTACTTCCAAGCACCTTCAAACTGTGTCCTCTTGTGATAGCCATTTCAGCCCTGGGAAAAAGCCTCTGACTAGCCATATGATCAATGCTTCTCATCATCTTGTACACCTCTATCAGGTCACCTCTCATCCTCCGTCGCTCCAAGGAGAAAAGGCCGAGTTCACTCAACCTATTCTCATAAGGCATGCTCCCCAATACAGGCAACATCCTTGTAAATCTCCTCTGCACCCTTTCTATGGCTTCCACATCCTTCCTGTAGTGAGGCGACCAGAACTGAGCACAGTACTCCAAGTGGGTTCTCACCAGGGTCCTATATAGCTGCAACATTACCTTTTGGCTCCTAAACTCAATCTCCTGGTTGATGAAGGCCAATTCACCATATGCCTTCTTAACCACAGAGTCAACCTGCGCAGCAGCTTTGAGTGTCCTAAAGACTCGGACCAAAAGAACCCTCTGATCCTCCACACTGCCAAGAGTCTTACCATTAATACTATATTCTGCTATCAAATTTGACCTACCAAAATGAACCACCTCAAATTTATCTGGGTTGAACTCCATCTGCCAATTCTCAACCCAGTTTTGCATCCTATCAATGTCCCACTGTAACCTCTGACTGCCCTCTACACTATCCACACCTCCAACCTTTGTGTCATCAGCAAATTTACCAACCCATCCCTCCACTTCCTCCTCCAGGTCATTTATAAAAATCACAAAGAGTAAGAGTCCCAGAACAGATCCCTGAGGCACTCCACTGGTGACAGACCTCCATGCAGAATATGACCCGTCTACAACCACTCTTTGCCTTCTGTGGGCAAGCCAGTTCTGGATCCACAAAGCAATGTCCCCTTGGATCCCATGCCTCCTTACTTTCTCAATAAGCCTAGCATGGGATACCTTATCAAATGCCTTGCTGAAATCCTTATATGCTACATCTACTGCTCTACCTCATCAATGTGTTTAGTCATATCACGGGATCTTATCTTGGTAAGCAGCCTCACGTGTGGAAACTTGTCAAAGGCTTTCTGAAAGTCCAAATATACAACATCCACTACATCCCCTTTACTTATTCTACTTGTAATCTTCTCAAAGAATTCCAACAGGTTTGTTGCAATAAAAGTTTTCCAGTATTTGTCTCCAGAACACATGGCATTCCTTGCATAGGAACTCAGATCAAAGAAGCATAGAGAGAGAGTGGCTACAAAAGCTGAGACCCTCAGAGCAGAATTTCACAGAATAGTAGAGGTGTTACGTGTTCACCTGGTGCCTGGAATAGACAACGTCCAGTGACATTAGCAAATTCAAAACAAACACTATGCCAGTTAGTTTTAATGGAGAGAAACTCCTACTGGGATCAGTGACCTCATCGCACAATTGCTGAAACATTCACCCAGTTCCAATTTTCCAGACTTTAGGCCTTGCGAACAGGACACTTGTGTAACAATTTTGGCTACAATATTAATGATGTTGCTGCCACCTAGTGCCTTTGTAAAGAGCTGCAGAAATAAATTTCAAGGTTCTAAGTTGTAAGTAAATGTATTATCAAAGTACATATATGTCACCATATACAATCTGGAGACTCATTTTCTTTTGGGCAGTCACAGTAAATACAAAGAGAAAAATAATAATAGTAATAACAATGTTATCGAGAATATGAAATGAAGAGTCCTTGAAAGTGGGTCCATAGGTTGTGCAAACAGTTCAGTATTGGGGTGAGTGAAGTTGATTGAAGTTATCTTTTCTGGTTCAGGAGCATGAAGGTTGAGGGATAATAATGAACAATTCAGAGTTCCATAAGACCTTAGCAATGATCGGAGTTTAAAACTACTTTAAAATTTGTAGAATTTCAAAAGGAAAGCTAATGGTCAATTTTCTTCCAAGAATCATCCAAGGGAATTTCTATCCTTCTGTGAAGTTTAATCTCTTTGAATCACTGAAGCAAAGTTGGTAAATTAGTAAGTTGGTTTATTGGTTTCCTTTCAAATCTTTTTATTATTATTATTATTATTATTATTATTATATACCATTGTAGTAACACTTACAATGTCTCAAAAGGGGAAAAAAAACAATATTAAGGATTGAAAAATATGGTGACACACAAAAAGAGAAGAAAAGAAAAAAACTTACTAAAGTGTTATGAGTGATGAACAGACCTGATGGACAATGGGGTGCAGAGTTAACCATTTCTCCCCCCCCCCAGAACTATGAACTATTGCTGTTGCTATGCTGCTCATGAGAGAGAGAGATGACGCCCAGGCAAGAACATCTGCTACAGTTAAGAGGGAGAGAGAGTGACTGTTGATTTATTGTATTTTGACTCTTCCTGGATTATTTACCCTCCACTACAAGGACTTTACTTTGCTCGTTACCATTCCTCAGGAGACAGCAGGAGTGGCCTGATTTGATGAACACAGTCATTCAGAGTTGATGGATAGCTGAGACCCCGTGAGTGGGGATAAAAGACAGGTCTGGAGAGACACCCTTCAGACACACCAGTGGACACTGACTGAGTGTTGGGGACCCACAGAAAGGTGGGGGCTTCGGAGACCGAATCAGGAGATTGGTCAATAAAGCTCACAGTGTTACAGCAGGGCCGGTGGGAACTTGTGTGTGTGTCCACTCATGCCAGAGTGATGAGTCCACCACAGAAGAATGGTCTGGCTGAAGACCAGAGGGGTCATAGCTGAATGACCACAACAATACGACGGAATCAGAAAGCAATAGAAGGTTTGCCTGCTGCAACTGTTACATCTCGCTCGCTCTCTCTCTCTCTCTCTCCAACTATTACAACACAACAACCATAACCACCTCAGCACGCATGAACTGAACTTTATACTTTTCTATGACAATTCATTTACCCCTAGCTATCGATAGAGCTTGTTTACTATTGCTTATTATTGTTCCTACACTTTTAGGTTTATTACTACTAACTGGTTTTTATATGTATATTTGCATTTTTGATACTGTATTGTGTAGATTACTAATAAACACCTTTAGTGCTGGTACCACCAGACTCCAACGGATACTTCTATCTTTGCTGGTCTGACACCCAGTTACGGGGTACGTAACAAAAGCAAGAAAAAAGTGAGAAAAAAAACAACCCATTAGGTGTTCAACCCCGGTATTTACCAATTCTTGGTCTTGGTCTTTTATCATTCCAAATAAAAGATGAGATATTAGAATCAATTTGATCAAAAAACTTCTTAGTCAAAAAAACAGGGATATTCTGAAATAAATATAAAAATTTTGGTAAAATCATCATTTTGACTATATGGATGTGACCAGCAAGTGAAAATGTAAGTGGGTTCCATCTGCTAAATAAATACTTCATAGAATCTACCATAGAATCAAGAATCCCATGAGTATCTTCAGCTTCACGAAGAGCAATAGCAAGGGGTTCTAATATTAAGTTAAATAACAAAGGACTTAATGGACAACCTTGTCTTGTCCCCTGTGAAAGCTGAAAAAAGGGGATCTACAATTATTAGTAATAACAGTAGCAATAGGAGTTTTATATATCATTCTAATCCAATTATTAAAGTTAACACCAAAACCAAATTTCTCTAAAACATTAAATAAATATTTCAATTTGACTTGATCAAACGCTTTTTCAGCATCCAAAGAAATGATGCATTGTGGAGTTTTAAAAGAAGACGAATATATAATGTTAAATAATCTCCGAACATTTGAAAAGGAACCCTTTATAAATCCTGTTTGATCTTTAAAAATGATTTTACCCAAAATACTCACCAACTGATTGGTGATTATCTTTGACAGGATCTTAGCATCAACATTCAATAATGAAATAGGTTTATATGAGGCACAGTCAGTAGGATCTTTATCCTTTTTAAGAATTAAAGAAATAGAAGCCGCATATAAAGTAGAGGGTAAATCACCTTTCACAAGAGAGTCCTTAAACATTTCTAATATATACGGAGAAAGCAATTTTCCAAATTTTTTATAGAATTCTACAGGATAGCCATCAAGTCCAGGGGCCTTACCAGATTGCATTGAAAAAATAGCTTTATGAATTTTGGCTTCAGTAATTTGGGCATCAAGAGTTTTTTGATCCTCAACAGAAATTTGAGGAAAAGCAATCTTTCGTAGAAAAGCATTCAGTTTAGAAGAATCCACTGGAAATTGAGATTTATAAAGTTCAGCATAAAAATCTTGAAAAATCTTATTAATTTCTTCATATTCCCAAGCCAGGGTGCCATCTTTCCTACGGATTTTCAAAATTTGCCTTTTGGCTCTGGCCGTTTTTAATTGAGATGCAAGCAGTTTGTTATTTTCATCTCCAAGCATATAAAACTGACTTTTTAGCTTAAACAATTCGCCTTCAATAGGATGAGTTAATAATAAATTATATTGTGATTTAAGTTCCACCCTTTGTTTAAATATGTCAATATTAGGGGAAATTGCATAAATATTATCTAAATCTTTAATTTGTTTTGAAATCTTATCTAATTCTACTTTAGTCTGTTTTTTAAGCTTAGCTGAATAAGAAATGATCTGACCATGTAGAAATGCTTTAAATGTATCCTATATGATTAATTTAGACATACCCCCTATATCATTAAAAGGAAAAAAAATTCTTTTATCTGGGTTTCAATAAAACTAAAAGTCAGAATTTTGCAATAATGTTTGAGATAGGCGCCAAGGTGGGTGGGAAAGGATGACATCATCGGATTTGAAAGACAAACTCAAAGGCGCATGATCAGATATAGCAATAGCGTCATATTCACGATTCCTAACACTAGGCAAGAGGCCAGGGTTGACTATAATATAATTGATCCTCGAATATTTTCTATAAACATGAAAAAAAGAATATTCTCAGTCATCAGGGTGTAAATATCTCCATAGTTCAATCAATCCAAAATCAGTCAAAAAGGAATTAATAAGTGACGCAGAGCAATTTGGAAGTCGTTGATTGGTTGAGCTCTTGTCAATCAAGGGATTTAAACAACAGTTAAAATCCCTGCCTATTATCAACATATATCCATTTAAATCAGGCAATAGAGCAAATACATTTTTTTTAAAAAGAAGGATCATCTAAATTAGGACCATACAAATTCACCAAAACAACTTTTCTATTACAAATTGCTCCTTTAACAATTAAAAATCTTCCATTAAAATCTTACTTAATATCCTCTTAAAGGAACAAAATATTGGATTTAATAAAAATAGACACCCCTTTAGTTTTACTTTGAGAAGTAGAGTGAAATTGCAAACCATTCTGCAATCCAAAAAATCTGTCTTGATCTCCCACCCTGATATTTGTTTCTTGGGCAAAAATTATATCAAGCTGGAATCGATTAATGATTGTAAAAGTTTTATTTTGTTTGATAGGATGATTCCAACCACGTACATTCCAACTTATTACATTACTCCGTTTAAATACCATACTATAATTTTATTCTACTTTACACATGCGCAGAGCACATACCAATTCGGGATGATCAAACATGGCGGCGATGAAGAATACAACCACATAGAAAACACGCATGCTCCGGAACTCCCCAATGGGAAAACCCCCTAACTCTAACCCCACCCCCATCTCTCCACAGCTTAGAAAAAAGCAAGCACCCTATGATAGACAACGAAGCCTAGACTGCTCTGTCTGTCCAAAGAAAATTTAAAAAGGTTCTCTACCCTGCCCCCAATTAAAAAAAGATGAAATCCACTGACCTTGTAAGAGAAACGAGAAAGTCTCAACAGTGTTTACATTCCAGCATCTACAAACTATCCCAAGTTTATATTTAATCTTTTTTAAACAGAGAAAACCAAAAAATTATCTTTTAAAAAAGAAAAACCAGCGCCATCTTAAATTTAACATTAGATCCCCTAAAAAAGCTTTAAATTCAGTTATAAGATGCTATTATATTCTATTACATAAAAAACATACTAATATATTGAAAAAAATTTTTAAAAAATAAACTGTTATTAAGATCTAAAATATATTACCTAGAGAACCAAGCAGAGTATTTAATAACAAATCAACACAATTTTTTTAAAAAAAAGCTAAGAAAAAGCAAGAAGAAACGTTAATAGCATATTTAACCCAACTAAGTTTTCAAAACTACCAACTAATAATATTATATAAATAATTGAAACCTCCACTGTATATATATTAAAAAAAAGGAAATAGCCCCATTAGTAGGAAAAACTGCCAGTTAGTTAATTAAGAAAGAAACAAAAAAAAACAAACCAGATATTTGATTAAAGGAATAAGTCCTCTTATCTCCTTTTTCTCAGTCGAATGTCCGAAAAAACATTTAAACAATCATACTTGAACCATAAATATTCTTTCCAAAACAAACTGATGATATGCAATAATGAACAAGTCCCCTGATCTTCATAAATCAGCCTTCATAAATCTTCTTTCGGAAATGCTAATGCAGATAACCAAATAACCTTTCAGACAGTTCAATCAGCAGTTACAGCAGGTATGGTTTGAACAAACACCAGTGCAACTTTATTGGTTTATGATTGTCTTTCATATTGTCTAAGAAGATCAACAGTATTAAGACAGCACATGCTAAAAAGACAACAGAATGCAGAATGAAGTAAAACAGCTACAGAAAAAGTGCATTGCAAAGTCATAATGATGTAGACTGTGAGGTCAAGAGTCATTCAGATTGTACTGGGGACTGTTCAATAGTCTTATAAGAGTGGGATAAAACACTAACACAAAAGACCTTGGATATGCAAGAAGTGCCTATCGAGTTGAGGAGAAATGTGTCTCCTGACCACCGACTCATTGTCAACAACTCTGCCACAAACAAGAGAAAATCTGCAGATGCCGGAAATCCAAGCTACACACACAAAACTGGAGGAGCTTCTTGTGTGTGTTGATCAACAGCACTACAGTCAGCACCGTTCCTACATTCAGTTTCCTGGACGTCGTTATTTCACAGGAACTCATGTCGGAGAAACATTTCTCCTTCATCGTCAAAAAGACTTGGTACAGGATGTATTTCTCGCAGCAGGTGGTAAAATTCCATCTTCTCCAGAACATACAGGTGAAATCCCACACTTCTATCATACAGAGCATCCTCACATCAGACATCTTCTATAGTCAGGGGGGCGGATAGGAGATTTTCTGGGGAAGATCGGGAGTCTCGGATGGTATGTTGCTTCCCTGGTGCCGGGGTCCGAGACATCTCAGATCAGGTGTAGGTTATTCTCGAGAGGGAGGGCAAGAATCCAGATGTTGTGGTCCATGTAGGGACCAATGACGTGGGTAGGATGAGTGAGGGGGTCCTGCGTAGGGAGTTCAGGGAGTTAGGTGCGAAGCTGAAGAGCAGGACCTCCAGGGTAACAATCTCAGGATTGCTACCTGTGCCACGTGCGAGTGAGGCAAGGAACAGAAAGATTATAAAGATTAATACGTGGCTGAGAGGATGGTGCAGGAGGGAGGGCTTCAGGTTTGTAGATAATTGGGCTTTGTTCCAGGGAAGGTGGGATCTGTTCCGAAGGGACGGTTTACACCTGAACTGGAGCAGTACTAACATTCTTACAGGGAAGTTTGCTAGTGCTTCTGGGGGGGTTTAAACTAAATTTGCAGGGGGCGGGGATCCAGAATGTGAGAGAGGATAGCGAGAGGAAGAATAAAGGACAGGTGGGGACTACACGGTTCCAGAATATTAAGTGTGTAGTAGAGAAAGGTGAGGCGGAACAAGTGATAAGGAGGACACATGTACAGAGGGATGGTCTGACGGAACATGGAGTTAAATGTGTTGAAAGAATAAGTAAATTTAGGAATGACAACAAAATTCTAGAGGCGTATAGCCCGATGGGAGTTCGGAGAGCTGGGTTAAGCACAATAGGCAGCGATTCAAACAGAGAGAGGAGAAATGGGCTAAAAATTCTATATCTGAATGCATGAAGTGTCAGAAATAAGACGGATAAGCTTGAAGCTCAGGTGCGAATGGGTAATTATGATGTTGTTGGGATAACGGAGACATAGCTGCAGGGAGATCAGACCTGAGAAATGAATGTACAAGGGTATACGTGCTATCGTAGGGACAGAAATGTGGGCAGAGGGGGTGGGGTGGCCCTGTTGGTGAGGAATGAGATTCAGTCCTTTGCAAGGGGGGACGTAGGGTCAGGAGAAGTAGAGTCTGTGTGGATAGAACTGAGGAACAGTAAGGGCAAAAGGACACAAATGGGTGTTGTCTACAGGCCACCAAACAGTAGCATGGATATTGGGTGCAAGTTGAATAGGGAGTTAACACTGACATGTGGCAAAGGTAATGTCACAGTAGTTATGGGGGATTTCAACATGCAGGTGAACTGGGAGAATCAGGTTGGTGCTGGACCCCAGGATAGGGAGTTTGTAGAGTGCCTACGGGATGCATTCTTGGAACAGCTTGTACGAGAGCTGACCAGGGACAAGGCTATTCTGGATTTAGTGTTATGTAATGAACAGGATTTGATAAGCGATCTTGCAGTAAAGGAGCCATTAGGAGGTAGTGATCATAATATGATGTTTTTATCTGCAATTTGAGAAGGATAAGGGCAGCTTGGAGGTGTCAGTGTTGCAGTTGAACAGGGGAAACTATGGAGCCATGAGGGAGGAGCTGGCCAAAGTTGACTGGACGGATAGCCTAGCAGAAAAGACAGTGGAACAGCAATGGCAGGTATTCTTGGGGATAATGCACAAGGTGCAAAATCAGTTCATCCCCCAGAGAAGGAAGGATTCAAAGGGGGGAAAGGGGCCACAGTGGTTGACAAAGGAAGTCAGAGATTGCATACCATTAAAAAAAAGGAAGTATGACTGAGCTAAGGTGAGTGGGAGGACAGATGATTGGGAAGTTTTTAAGGACAGCAGAACTTAACTAAAAAGGCAATACAGAGAGAAAAAATGAGGTACGAACGCAAGCTAGCCAGGAATATAAAGGAAGATAGCAAAAGCTTTTTTAGGTATGTGAAGAGAAAGAAGATAGCTAAGAACAATGTTGGGCCCTTGAAGAATGAATTGGGTGAAATTGTTATGGGAAACAGAGAAATGGCAGAAAAATTTAATGAGTACTTTAGATCTGTCTTCACTAAGGAAGACACAAGCAATCTCCCAGATGTATGGATGGGCCAAGGACATAGGGTAACAGAGGAAATGAAACAGATTGACATTCGGAAGGAAACGGTGATGAGTAGACTGATGGGACTGAAGGCGGACAAATCCCCAGGTCCAGATGTCTGCATCCTAGGGTACTAAAGGAGGTGGCCCTGGAAATTGCGGATGCATTGGTAATCATTTTCCAATGTTCCTTAGATTCAGGATCAGTTCCTGAGGATTGGAGAATGGCTAATATTATCTCACTTTTTAAGAAAGGAGGGAGGGAGAAAACAGAGAACTATCGACTTGTCAGCCTGACATCGGTGGTGGGGAAGATGCTAGAGTCCATTACTAAGGATGAAATAGTGGCATATCTAGACAGCAGTGATAGGATTGGGCCGAGCCAACATGGATTTACCAAGGGTAAATCATGCTTGACTAATCTGTTGGAGTTTTTCGAGGATGTAACCAGGAAGTTAGATGGGGGAGATCCAGTGGATGTAGTGTACCTCGATTTTCAGAAGGCATTTGATAAGGTCCCACGTAGGAGATTGGTGGGTAAAATCAAAGCTCAGGGCATCGGGGGGAAGACATTGACATGGATAGAAAACTGGATGGCAGATAGAAAGCAAAGGGTAGCGGTGAATGGGTGTTTCTCGGAATGGCAGGTGGTGACTAGTGGGGTGCCACAGGGCTCGGTATTGGGACCACAGCTGTTTACAATTTATGTCAACGATTTAGATGAAGGCATTGAGAATAACATCAGCAAATTTGCTGATGATACTAAGCTGGGTGGCAGTGTGACATGTGATGAGGATGTTAGGAGAATTCAGGGTGACTTGGATAGGCTGGGTGAGTGGGCAGATACTTGGCAGATGACGTTTAATGTGAATAAGTGTGAGGTTATCCACTTTGGGAGTAAGAACAGGAAGGCAAATTATTATCTGAACGGTGTAGAGTTAGGTAAGGAAGAAATACAAAGAGATCTAGGAGTACTTGTTCATCAGTCACTGAAGGTGAATGAGCAAGTGCAGCAGGCAGTGAAGAAGGCTAATGGAATGTTGGCCTTTATTACAAAGGGAATTGAGTACAAGAGCAAGGAAATCCTCTTGCATTTGTACAGAGCCCTGGTGAGACCACACCTGGAGTATTGTGTACAGTTTTGGTCTCCAGGGTTAAGGAAGGACATCCTGGCTGTAGAGGAAGTGCAGTGTAGATTCACGAGGTTAATTCCTGGGATGTCAGGACTGTCTTACGCAGAGAGGTTAGAGAGACTGGGCTTGTACACGCTGGAATTAAGGAGATTGAGAGGGGATCTGATTGAAACATATAAGATTATTAAGGGATTGGACAAGATAGAGGCAGGAAATATGTTCCAGATGCTGGGAGAGTCCAGTACCAGAAGGCATGGTTTGAGAATAAGGGGTAGGTCATTTAGGACAGAGTTAAGGAAAAACTTCTTCTCCCAGAGAGTTGTGGGGATCTGGAATGCACTGCCTCGGAAGGCAGTGGAGGCCAATTCTCTGGATGCTTTCAAGAAGGAGCTAGATAGGTATCTTTTGGATAGGGGAATAAGGGATATGGGGACAAGGCAGGAACTGGGTATTGATAGTAGATGATCAGCCATGATCTCAAAATGGCGGTGCAGGCTCGAAGGGCCGAATGGTCTACTTCTGCACCTATTGTCTATTGTCTATTACCGTCTGGTTTGGAGCAGAGTCCTCTCACAATATACGAAAGCTACAGTGAACTGTCAGGTCAGCAGAAAAGCTCGCCGCCTGCAGTCTACCATCACTGCAGGACTTGTACACGTCCAGGACAAAGAAACAGGCAGGAAAATCATTGCAGACACTATCTACCCTGCAAACTGCTTTTTCCAAAAGCTCCCTTCTGGAAAGCACTATAGGGCTATTAAAATAAAAAAAAACTTCACACCATCTAAAAGTTTCTTCCCCCAGGAATTAATCTGATCAACCATTTTAGTCAGCCTCCACTTCACTGTATCTATCACCCCCATTACTACACTGCATTGTAAATACTTTACATAATTTTTTATAAAACTGTCTACATTGCAAATACATAGAACCCAGAACAGTACAACATAGGAACAGGCCCTTCAGCCCACAATGTTATGCTGAACCAATCATGTTGTCAATCATGCTGGTATTTGTGTATTTAGACACATTTTATTCCGTGCCCATATTTTATCTCCCATTGACTTACGTCCGCTGTTGAATAGGATTTGGTTTTATCATGCTGAGCTCTTGATGCTTACAATTTAATGAGGACAAACTCTTTGCTTTAGGTAATACTAAACAACTTTCTGCCAAGGTCAAGATTGGAAATACCTCTCTGAATCAGAAAGTGAACTTACATTGGAAATGGTTTAGTACAGATACATTAGAGACATTTAGGAGACTGGTAAGTACACAAATGTTAAATGGAGGTTTATGTGAGAGAGAAGGGTTAGACTGATCTTAGAGTAGGTTAAAAAGCAGGCACAATATCCTAGGGTGAAGGTGTTGTATTGTTCTATGTTCTATGTTATTCATCAGGTTTAATGTGTGAGGACCACTTGATGAGTCTGAGTCTCTGGAGTTTAGAAGAATGAGGGGGCACCTCATTGAACCTATCAATACTGATAGGCCTAGAAAGAGTAGACGTAGAGAGGATGATTCCAATAGTGGGGGAAACTAGGACCAGAGGGCACAGCCTTGGAATAGGACATCCCTTTAGAACAGATATGAGGATGATATAAGCATGACAAATCTGTGGAATCCATAGCTACAGATGTCGTGCAGGCCAAGTCATTGGATATACTTAAAGCTGTGGCTGATAGGTTCTTGATTAGTCAGGGTATGGAAGGTTACACGGAGAAGGTAGGAGAATGGGGTTGAAAAGGATAATAAATCAGCCATGATGGAATGATGGAACAGACTTGATGGGCCAAATGGCCTAATTTACTCCTATGTCTTATGGTCTTATTATACCGAATTTATCAAGATTTTGACATTGATAATAATGCTGAATTCTGAAATGTTTGATCTAAAGTGAGAAATGAACTGATTTTTCAACAACTTCGTCTCCATGGAATCATCCCAAAATACATGCACTTGCAATTTATCATATTTCTGCAGAGAGATTTTATGTTAGTAAAGTAAGTACAGTGGATTCCAGTTCATTAGGACACATTGGGATCAGTGCATTTTGGTCCAATTAAGTGGCTAACCCAATTAGCTGAAGTTTCACAGTTATAGTTAAAAAGATACAAAAAAGCCTATGACCTTTGGCTTGTTGGGGAGAGTGACGAGCTAATAGACAGGAGCTACAGGGAAGTAGTCACCCGGGGCCACAGGAGACAGATAAGTGGGCGATTGTCAGGAGAGGGAAGTTAGCGGAGAGCTCCCCTGCGGAGGAATTCATGGAGGGATGGTCTACTGAGCTAGAGTGGGTCGAAGTCAGAAACAGGAAAGGGGCAAAAACTCTACAGGTGGTTTTTTATAGACCCCCCCCCCCAATAGTAACAGAGACACTGAGGAGCGATAGGGAGGCAGATTCTGGAACGGTGCAATAATAATATGGTTGTTGTGATGGGAGATTTTAACTTCCCTAATATTGAATGGCATCTCCTTAGAGCAAGGGATTTAGATGGGATGGTGTTTGTTAGGTGTGTTCAGGAAGGTTTCTTGATGCAATTTGTAGATAAGCCAACTAGAGGAGAAGCTGTACTTGATCTGGTATTGGGAAATGAACCTGGTCAGCTGTCAGATCTCTCGGTGGGAGAGCTTTTGAAAAGGATTGTTAGATAAGTCACTAGGACTGGATGAGATATACCCCAGGCTACTGTGGGAAGCGAGGGAGGAGTTTGCTGAGCTTCTTGCGATGATCTTTGTATCATCAATAAGGACGGGAGAAATACCAGATGATGGGAGGGTTGCAAATGTTGTTCCCTTGTTCAAGAAAGGGAGTAGAGATAACCCAGGAAATTATAGACCAGTGAGTCTGACTTCAATGGTGGGGAAGTTGTTAGAGAAGATCCTGAGAGGCAGGATTTATGAGCATTTGGAGAGACATGATCTGATTAGGGATGGTCAGCATGACTTTGTCAAGGGCAGGTCGTGCCTTACGAGCCTGATTGAATTTTTTGAAGATGTAACAAAGCACATTAATGAAGGTGGAGCAGTAGATGTAGTGTATATGGATTTCAGTAAGGCTTTTGATAAGGTCCCCATGTAAGGCTCCTTCAGAAAGTAAGGAGACATGGGCTTGAAGGAGACCTTGCTTTGTGGATCCAGAACTGGCTTCCCACAGAAGGGAAAGGGTGGTTGTAGACGGATCATATTCTGCATGGAGGTTGGTGACCAGTGGTGTTCCGCAGGGATCTGTTCTGGGACCCCTCCTCTTTGTGATTTTTATAAATGACCTGGATGAAGAAGTAGAAGGGTTAGTAAATTTGCTGATGACAAACTTGGGGTGTTGTGGATAGTCTGGAGGGTTGTTAGAGGTTACAGCGGGACATCGATAGGATGCAGAACTGGGCTGAGAAGTGGCAGTTGGAGTTCAACCCAGATAAGTGTGAAGTGGTTCATTTTGGTAGGTCCAATTTCAAGACAGAATATAATATCAGTGGTAAGACTTTTGGCAGTGTGGAGGATCTGAGAGATTTTGGGATCCATGTTGATAGGACACTCAAAGCTGCTGCTGTGCAGGTTGACACTGTTGTTAAGAAGATGTATGGTGTATTGGTATTCATCAACTGTGGAACTGAGTTCAAGAGCTGTGACATAATGTTACAGCAGGGGTCACCAACCTTGTTTGCACCGCAGACCGGTTTAATATTGAAAATATTCTTGTGGACTGGCCCACGGAGGGGGTGTTGTGGGTGTTAATCATGACCGGGAGTATAGGTGATAAGTCAATTGTAAGTCACTTCTAAATGGCTAATACACTCAATTGTTTCTAAAAGCGTTTATCTAACGGATTTAATATTAAACAAACAGCACATATTTTCCTCGTATGAACATATAAAATCATTACAACACACCAGTGAGAGGACAAGGTAAGGGCCGGAAGTCCCTGTACTGGGGCTGTGGCGGATGCAGTCTGAGAGAGTGACCGACTGAGCGAGGAGTGTGACAGGGCACGCGTCTGCCCCCCTTGTGGGTAGGTAGGATCTATCGGCTGACAAAAGTTTGGCTCGAGGGATGACTTTCAGTAGATCGCAGCGAGGTAGCTGCTCTGCTACTTACGGAACCCTGAGCCTGAATTAGGTCGTCTGCGAATATTTTAGCACCGGGTTCCCACGAACATTCGGTGTCGTAAATAGGTTCAGAGGCGGCGCCCATCTGTCCGCGCTCCAGACCAACCAGGAGACGTGCTTCAGGCGCAAGGCAGACGGTTACCTGAGGCCAACCAGTGACCCCTGGCACGAGGGTAATACTGCGTTTAGGTGACTGATGACCTTGCGTGGGTAATGACTTCGCATGCATAATGACCTCGTGTGCATTCAAGTTCAAAGTGGGCGTGACAGGGAATGAGGAAAGGTGCATTTGACAAGGTCCCTCATGAGAGACTCATCCAGAATGGCATGGGATCAGTGGAACCTTGGCTGTTTGGATAAAAAATTGGCTTAAAGGAAGAAAGCAGAGGGTAGTTGTGGAAGGAAAGTATTCTGCCTGGAGGTTGGTGAAAGTATTCTACCTGGAGTGCCGCAGGGATCTGTCCTGGGACCCCCGCTATTTGTGATTTTTATAAATGACCTGGATGTGGAGGTGGAAGGATGGGTGAGTAAGTTTGCGGATGACACGAAGATTGGAGGAGTTGTGGATGGAGCTGTAGGTTGTCGAAGGTTACAAGAGGATATAGACAGGCTGCAGAGTTGGGCAGAAAAATGGCAGATGGAGTTCAATCCGGACAAGTGTGAGGTGATGCATTTTGGAAGGACAAACCAGAAGACTGAGTACAGGATTAATGGTCAATTACTTAAGAGTGTGGATGAACAAAGGGACCTTGGGGTTCAAATCCATACATCCCTCAAGGTCGCTGCACAGGTTGATAGGGTAGTTAAGAAGGCCTATGGGATGCTAGGCTTCATTAACAGGGGGATTGAGTTCAAGAGTAGAGAGGTCATGTTGCAACTCTACAAATCTCTGGTGAGACCGCACTTAGAGTATTGTGTTCAATTCTGGTCACCTCATTACAGGAAGGATGTGGAAGCTATGGAGAGGGTGCAGAGAAGATTTACCAGGATGTTGCCTGGTTTGGAGAACAAGTCATATGAAGCAAGGTTAGCAGAGCTGGGACTTTTCTCTTTGGATCATAGAAGAATGAGAGGGGACTTGATAGAGATCTACAAGATTATGAGAGGCATAGATAGGGTGGATAGTCAGTACCTGTTTCCCAGGGCACCAATAGCAAACACCAGAGGGCATGTGTACAAAATTAAGGGAGGGAAGTTTAGGGGAGACATCAGGGGTAAGTTTTTTACACAGAGGGTTGTGAGTGTCTGGAATGACTTGCCAGGGATGGTGGTGGAGGTTAAAACATTAGGGGTATTTAAGAGCCTCTTGGATAGGCACATGGATGAAAGAAAAATAGAAGGTTATGGGGTAGTGTGGGTTTAGTACTTTTTTTTAAGGATTATATGGGTCGGCACAACATGGAGGGCTGAAGGGCCTGTACTGTGCTGTAGTGTTCTATGGTTCTATGGTGCAGCTGACATATATCGTTTCAAATCGCCAAATCATATCGTTTCCTCGCGGCCTGGTAGCACATGCTTTGCGGCCCGGTACTGGTCCATGGCCCGGTGATAGGGGACAACTGTGTTACAGTTCTATAAGATCATGTCAGACCCCACTTGGAGTACTGTGTTCAGTTCTGGTCACCTCACTACAGGATGGATGTCGCTATTATAGAGAGTGTAGAGGAGATTTACAAGGATATTGCCTGGACTGGGGAGTATGCCTTATAAGAATAGGTTGAGTGTACTTGGCCTTTTCTTTTTGGAGCAATGGAGGATGAGAGGTGACCTGATAGAGTTGTCTAAGATGATGAGAGGCATTGATCATGTGGATAGCCAGAGGCTTTTTCCCAGGGCTGAAATGGTTAACATGAGGCAGCACAGTTTTAAGGTGCTTAGAAGTAAGTACAGAGGGGATGTCAGGGGTAAGTTTTTCACACAAAGAGTGGTGGGTGCATGGAATGCACTGCCGGTGATGGTGGTGGAAGAGGATACAATGGGGTCTTTTAAAAGCCTCTTAGATAAGTACATGGAGCTTAGAAAAATAGAGGGCTATGCACTAGGGAAATTCTAGACAGTCTCCAGAGTAGGCTATATGGTCGGCACAATATTGTGGGCCAAAGTGCCTGTAATGTGCTGTAAATTTCTGTGTTCTAAAAAGACAAACTGAGTAACAAATTATGCATTTGAATGAAATACAAAACATATTAGAAAGCTACCAATACTACTACAGTACTATAAAACTGTGTATGGGTTCCTAATAGTTATCAATGGAAGAATTCATGTAGTGTACACCACCGTGTACTTTTGATTGATCGCACAGGAACAACTCGACACAGACACAAAGTATAGTTAATGGACTGCCTTCATGCAATGCTGTTGGTGATTGCATCTCTAAATCTTCATCTTCAATGTAACATTCAAGATGATTGTTGATATCTTCAAATTCATCTTGGGTCTAATTTGTTGAAGAAGTGAAATCATTTCATTTTCACTCCTGGCTGTTTTTGACATCTCCAAGCCTGAATGCTTGAAACCGCAGTGAGCAAAACAGCTCTCAATTGATTTACTACCTGCTTCTTGCCAGCTATCAGTGACAAAAAACGCTGCTTTTTGAACACAAACACACACAACCGACATTATTTAATAACTGTTTACTCTAAGCATGGTGTAGTGTCTAACAGCCACACAAGTGCACACAACTGACAGTAGTTAGAAACTGTTGAGCAACAGTCTCCTTCCTCAATTAGATGACACAATGTCCCAAATAAATAAAGGGAATCTTGGCTATTTCCTTGGTTAGATTTTGTTCTTTAAGAGTGGTCCCAAGTAAATGACTGCCCTGATTGGCTCAGTTAACCAGAATCCACAGATTCCCAATGAAAACAGGTAAGCCATAAGACCATAAGATATAGGAGCAGAATTAGGCCACTTGGCCCATCGAGTCTGCTCTGCCATTTACCTCTCAGCCCCAGACTCTTGCCTTCTTCCTTCGTGTCCTGACTAATCAAGAACCTATCAACCTCTGGCTTAAATATACCCAATGAATTCACCTCCAGAGCTGCCTGTGGTAACAAACTCTACAAATTTACCAATCTCTGGCTAAAGAAATTCCTTTTGTTCTCTATTCTAAATGGATATCCCGTCCCCCTATTCTGAGCTCTGTCCTTTGGTTTTAGACTCCCCCACCATAGGAAACAATTTCCCCACACCCACTCTATCTAAGCCTTTCAACATTCATCTGAATTTCATTGAGTATAGGACCAGAGCCAAGAAACGCTCCTCATATGGTAAGCTTTTCAATTCTTGAATTGTTTATGTGAACCTCCTTTGAACTGTCTCTAACATCAACATATCCTTCCATAGATAAATGGCAAAAAACTGCACACAATACAAAAGTGAGGCCTCACCAGTGCTTTATAAAGGCCCAACATTACATCCTTGCTTTTATATTCTAGTCCTCTTGAAATGAATGCTAACATTGCATTTGCCTTCCTCACCAGACTCAACTTGCAATTTAGCCTCTAGGGAATTCTGTACAAAGACTCTCAAGTCTCTCTGATTTTTGTATTTTCTCTCCATTTTGAAAATAGTCTACATTTTTATTTCTTCTACCAAAGTGCATGACCATACACCTCCCAAAATTATATTCCATCTGTCACTTCTTTGCCCATTCTCCTAATCTGTCTAAATCAGATTACTGTGTTCAGTTCTGGTCACTTCACTACAGGAAGGATGTGGATGCTGTAGAGAGAGTGCAGAGGAGATTTACAAGGATGTTGCCTGGATTGGAGGGTGTTGAGTGAACTTAGCCTTTTCTCCTTGCAGTGAAGGCGGATGAGAGGTGACCTGATAGAGGTGTATAAGAGGCTGAGAGGCATTGATTGTGTGGACAGTCAGAGGCTTTTCCCCGGGACTGAAATGGATAATGTGAGGGGGCACAGTTTTAAAATGCTTGGAAGCAGGTACAAGGGGGATGTCAGTTTTTCACACAGAGTGGTGGGTGTGTGGAATGCACTGTCAGTGATGGTGGTGGAGGCAGATACAATAGTGTCTTTTAAGTGACTCTTAGATAGGTAGATGGAGTCATCAGCCTGGGAAGGCAGTCCATCTAGGAGAAGCAAAACTCTGATTTCAAACCTCCGCTGCCTTGCGGCCATACCCACTCATGGGAAAGTCTTCGGGAGTAAACCCTGAGGACAAATCCAGAGCTGGAGTCCCTAAGGCAGTCCGATGTTGCCTTCAACCTCATTCTGGTAACTCCTGTGATGACACTGGTGCCAAGCTGTATCGCCTTTGCCCTTCCCTTGGTGTCGTGGAGAGGGGAGACTTGCAGCATGGGCAACTGCCGGTCTTCCATACAACCCTGTCCAGGCCTGTGCCCTGGAGAGGATACTCCAGCAGACTTTCCAGGTGCAGTTCCATGGTCTCACGAGACTAACGGATGCCACCACCAGATAGGTACATGAGGTTAGAAAAATAGAGGGCTATGCAGTTTCTATAGTAGGTTAAATGGTTTGGCACAGCATTGTGGGCTGAAGGGCCTGTACTGTGCTGTAGATTTCTATGTTTCTATGATACTAAGTCCTTCTGTAGCCTCTCTACATCCTAACCACTACCCGTCCCTCCACCTACCTTCATATTGTCTGCAAACTTTGACACAAATCCATCAATTTCATCATCCAAATCATTGACACATAACGTAAAAAGAATCGATCCCAACACAAACCCCCGTGGACACTACCAGTCACCAGCAGCCAACCAGAAAAGGCTCCCTTTATTCCCAATCTTAGTCTCCTGCCAATCAGTCTCTGCCTTATCCAGTCTCCTGCCAATCAGTCTCTGCCTTATCCAGTCTCCTGCCAATCAGTCTCTGCCTTATCCAGTCTCCTGCCAATCAGTCTCTGCCTTATCCAGGCAAATTTCACAACACATGCCGATGATAATAAATCCGATACTGATTCTGCTAGAATCTTTCCTGTAATACCATGGGCTCTTAACTTGTTAAACAGCCTGATGTGCGGCACCTTGTGAAAGGCTGTCTGAAAATCCAAGTACACAATATCCACCGTTTCTCTTTTGTCTATCCTGCTTGTTATTTCTTCAAAGAATTCCAGAAGATCTGTCAAGCACGATTTTCCCTTGAGGATGGCATGTACCTCTAAGCAACCCCAAATCACATCCTTCTCTCCCTGGTAGGTCAACCCCCTCAACAGTATCTAATGTTGAATACTTATTGAGGGGAATGGCCACAGGTGTACTCTGTACATTTCCCCTCCTCCTGACAGTTATCTGTCTCCTGCAACCTAGGGGTGACTACCTTCCTGTAGCTCCTGTCTATCACCTCCTCATTCTCCTGTATAAGCCGTAGGTCATTGAGCTACAGCTCCAGTTCCTTAACACGTTCTCTGAGGAGCTGTTGCTTGGTGCATCTGGTCTAGATGTGGTTACCTGGGAGGCCGGTCTCCAGAATTTGCACATTAGACACAGAGAACAAAACACTGCCCCTGGGGCCATTCTCACCGCACTAACTGTACTCTGGGGCCATTCTCACTGACTGTGCCCTGGGGACATTCACACTAACTGTACCCTGGGGCCATTCTCACTGACTAACTGTACCCTGGGGCCATTCACACTAACTGTGCCCTGGGGCCATTCTCACTGACTAACTGTACCCTGGGGACATTCACACTAACTGTACCCTGGGGCCATTCTCACTGACTAACTGTACCCTGGGGACATTCACACTAACTGTACCCTGGGGCCATTCTCACTAACTGTGTCCTGGGGCCACTCTCACTGCATTAACTGTGACCTGGGGCTGTTCTCACTGACTAACTGTGTCCTGGGGCCACTCTCACTGCATTAACTGTGACCTGGGGCCATTCTCACTGCATTAACTGTGCCCTGGGGCCACTCTCACTGCATTAACTGTACCCCTGGGGCCATTCTCATTGAACTAACTGTACCCCAACAGATGAGGTACAAACAATAATGGAGAATCTTACCAGAAATTTACCTCGCCCGAAGACAAAGCCACTTCAACACGGCCCGCTCACACAATGGCCGTTCCGTTTGCCCTTGCCGTAGTTTTGTACGCCCTAATGAATCCTGTTCACTGATTGGGCACAGTCCAACTCCAAAAACTGCCATGAAGTGCTGCCTTTTTAATCTTCAGCTGCAAACCCAAGTGAAATTGCCTCTTCTGCTCATGTTCCCAGTAAATGATCAGGCACAGTTCAACTCCTGATATGTTTGACTTCGATCTTAAAATAAGACGGTAGCAGCTGGAAATAGCTTCTGGTTATTTTATACAACAAAAACACGAAATGTGAAATATTTAAGGGGAACCTGATGGGGAACGTCTTCACTCAGAGGGTGGTGTGAGTGTGGAACGAGCTGTCAGCAGAAATGGTGGATGTGGGATTGATTTCAGCATTTCACACAAATCCGGATAGATACATGGATGGGAGGGGTAGGGAGGGCCATGGTCCGGGTGCAGGCTGATGGAATGAGGCAGAATTATAGTTTGGCATGGTCTAGATGGGCTGAAGGGCCTGTTTCTGTGCAATAGTGCTCTGTGACTCTATGAGAAGGAAATAAAAACAAACACCACCTTTGCAAGTAATGCATTTATTAAAAAGACAAATCACAGAGTCCAATAAGTTGCATAAGCTTTGTTTATAAAAGAAGTTATCAAATGTATATTTGAATCATCAGGAATAGAGGCAGATAATATAGTCTCTACAAAAATACTGGATTGTGCACAAAGTTCTCTAGATACATCCTGCTTGGTCCCAGCATTCACCAAATATGCAGTGGCAGAATTTTAGCACCAGGAGCACTGAACAGGACGATTTCTTATGGTGGAAAACAGGGCATTGGGAAGAATCTGCTCATGACAGTAGGGACAGGGAGGAGGGTGAGTCTAACTCTTCTCATTACTACCATCAGGGAGGAGGTACCAGAACCTGAGGACCCACACTCAATCATTCAGGAACCGTTTCTCCTCTGCCATCAGATTTCTCAATGGTCCTTGAACCCATGAACATTTTCTCATTATTGTCCCTTCTTTTTGCATTTCTTATTGCAACATAATGTTTATGCATTTTACTGTGCAAGTTTCATGACATTCATCAGTGATATTAAACCTGATTCTGATTCTGACCCCATAAGCTCTTCCTACCACAGAAATTAGTCAAAGTAATTGTGCACTGGGAGCCCAATCCAGGCTTTAAGTCAGGCTAATATTACTGGGACCTCCGTTGGTCTGGGTCAACCATAGATACTGCGTCTCAGCTGTCTACATGATATGTAAGCCAGGGCAATACGATATGGAGAGCAAGCTGCTGTCCATGTAACAGACTCCTCATCTCCACACAGCTGGTGAATCCAAAGGAACACCAGAGATCGACAGTGTTTGGCACCAGTGGTATCGTAGCAGTTGTCTGAACTCAATGTAGGACTGTCTTAGGGACTCCAGCTCTGGAACTTCCTTCTGGATTTAATCCTGAAGCCTTTCCCACGAGTGGGTGTAGCCGCAAGGCAGTGCACGTTTGAGATCAGAGTTTTCCTTTTCCTAGATGAGCTGCCAACCGCGGCTGATGAGCCCATCTTGCCAAATCAACTGGTTTGAAGGCACTCGTAACCTGCCTTTGCCCCTTCTACTATCAATCAAAATAATGCCGCGGGCCTAATAGCTAGGCCACATGTGAAGGGTGAGGAGCTGGACTTGGCTATTTGAGGCGCATGCCATTGGGAGCATTTAATAGATAGTGGGAATTTATCCCCACCCCGCCTCTCCTCCCCCCACCCTGGCTATGACAGCCTTAAAGAACCGAAACAGGTTATTAGTACAGGTGTTCCCCCCCCCCCCCCACCGAAGGTAGAGCGTTCCTATGAAACCTTTCTTAAGCTGAAATGGCATAAAGCGAAGAACCATTAATTTATATGGGAAAAATTTTTGTAAAAGCGAAAATCCTCTTTGTAATACAAAAACAGGTAACTAATGTAGGTCTTTTGTAAAAGCGAAGTGGCATAAAGTGAACGTTTGCAAAGTGGGGGACACCTGTAATCCCCAATTTGATATTGGAGCCTGCATGCCGTGTAAACGTAGTTAGCCTTGATGCTTCGTGCTTTGGAACTTGAAGATTGCCTTCCACTGTCAGTGCTTTCAATAAAAAAAGGTTTTGCTGCTCAGAAAATCTCACTGAAGCCGAGGATTATTCTGCTGGTATTTAACAAAAAGTAGAATTAACAAAACAGAATTGAGGAAATAAAATACAGATGCTGAAAATACAGGCTAATATTTTGGGCTTTGCATTAGATGAAGTGGTAAAGAGATGCACACATATTTGTCAAATGCTTTTTCTCTTTAAAACCTGAAGTGATCTGAAGAGATAGGAAGAGTGATCATCATTGTACTTGGAGTATTGTGAGCAGTTTTGGGCCCCTTATCTAAGAAAGGATGTGTTGGTACTGGAGAGGGTCCAGAGGAGGTTCATGACACTGACCCAATGACTGAGAGTGTTAAGTCTGAGGAGTGTTTGATGACTCTGGGCTTGTACTCCCTGGAGTTTGGAAGAATGAGGGAGGATCTCATTGAAAACTATCAAATATTTAAAGACCTAGATAGAGAGTATGTGAAGAGGGCATTTTCTGTAGTGGATGAGTCTAGGACCAGAGGGCACAGCCTCTGAATAGAAGGACATCTCTTTAGAAGACAGATGAGGAAGATTTTCTTTAGGCAGAGGGTGATGATTTTGTGGAATTCATTGCCATGGATGGCCGTGGTAGCTCAGCCCCTTCATAAGATGGTCTTATGACCCTAAAATAAATCACAGAATAGCTCTATAAGACCCTGGCTAGAGCGGACTTTGAGTATTGTGTTTATTTCTGCTTGCCTCATTATGGGAAAGATGTGGTAGCTTTAAAGAGGGTGCAGATGCTGCCTGGATTCAAGAGCAAGTCTGATCAGGAGAGTTAGAGCTTTTCTCTTTGGAGAGGAGGAGGATGAGTGTGACTTGATAGAGGTGTAAGATATAAGGTATAGGTGTAAGGTATAAGATGGTAAAAGGGATAGATTGTGTGAGCAGCCAGAGAGTTCTTACTGGGGTGGAAATGGTAAATACAAGGGGCATAATTTTAAGAGTTTGGAGGAAAGTATGGGGGAGGGTATCAAAAGTAAGTTTCTTTACACAGAGAGTGGTAGGTGTGGAATGTGGTGGTGGTAGAGGCAGATACATTAGGGGCATATAAAAAACTTTTAGGTAGGCATGGATGATAGAAAAATAGAGGATTGTGCAGGAGGGAGAGGTTAGATTGACTTTAGAGCAGGCTCAGCAAGGAGATAATGCTGAGCCTTTATAAGCCACTAGTCAGGCTGCACTTGGAGTTTTGGGCTCCATATCTCAGAAAGGAAGTGTTTTCATTGGAGAGGGTCCAGAGGAGGCTCACAAGGATGATTCCGGGAATGACGGGGTTAACATATGTGGCGTGTTTGGCAGCTTTGGGCCTGTACTCACTGGAATTTAGAAAGATGTGGGGGATCTCATTGAAAACTACTGAGTGTTGAAAGGACTAGATAGGGTGGATGTGGAGAGGATGTTTCCTATGGTGGAGGTATCCAGAACTTGAGGGCACAGCCTCAAAATTGAGGGCCAACTTTTTAGAACAGAGGTAAGGTGGAATTTTTTTTTTAGCCAGAGAGTAGTGAATCTGTGGAATGCTCTGCCACAGACTGCGGTGGAGGCCAAGTTTGTGGGTATATTTAAGGCAGAAGTTGATAGTTTCCTGATCGGTCAGGGCATCACAGAATACGGCGAGAGGGCAGGTGTATGGGGTTGAGTGGGATCTGGGATCAGCCATGATGGAATGGCAGAGCAGACTCGATGGGCTGAATGGCCTAATTCTGCTCCTGTGTCTTAGGGTCTTAGAAGGTTGGCACAATATCATAGTCTGAAGGGCCGGTGTTGTTCTGTAAATTTCTAAGGTCTGTGTTCTATTTTGAAGTCTGATGGAAAGTTATGTACAAAGCTGTGTATCAGTGTTTTCTCAGAGCCCCTATCTGTAACACTTAACTTGTAGTCTCAATGTCATATGCAATTGGTCCATCCATAGAGAACCCCAAGTAGAAGGATACATTCTCAATGCTTAGACCACTTCTCAGCTTGCCCAAATATACTGGTCTCACAGGAATTTTGACACTGCCAAACTCTGCGTACACCTTGTTATCCTCCCCTGTTCTGCCCTTCATGCGGACAAGAAGTCTTTTGACATCAGGTTCCTTCCAGATTTCTCCAGATTGCCATAAGGAATTGAGGTTTGGCATCTTTCTGAAAATTTGATCAATTTTTGCTTTGTGTGTGAATCTCCTCAAACCTTGTTCTTTGCAGAGATAGAAGTGTGCAACAGGATGTTTGGAATGACTCATTCGTCCGTAGCACCCTCTGAATGACTGACGGATTGCTGTTATGCATTTCAGAAGAAGTCTGCAATCTTCTTCAGCTTCATTTCCTTTTGTTGGCCAAAATAACAGGGAACCCAAGAAATACGGTTCAACGTAACCACAGTTGAACTCCACATCACGCAGCACTTCCTTCAAAAGATCTCGAAGTTTAGCGTAAGCTTCAATGTTCTTCGACTTTGCTTTAACACAGTTAAGCACAATGTTGGCCAAGATAAAGTTCTGTTTCTGCTTAGGTAATCTTGCTGTTTTATTCTTGAGGATAAATTGGTAACTATTGACAATTTTTTCCATTTTGTCCCCAGTTTCAGAACTATTTGTCAGGAACTCAAGCAAACCGGCAAACCGGTCTGCTTTGTGGAGCTCCAAGAACTTCCTGTGTTCCTCCAACTCTAATGATAGGCTGAGTTTTGGATTCATTTTCTTTGCTGAGATAGTTTCTTTCTGTGACTGACAAAATACTCTGCAGTATTTATGAAAACAATCTGAAACTTTTCTGCGAACCTTAACTTCAGCAGCTTCTTTCTCAATGTTCTTTGTTTTGAAATGGACAAAGTAGTCTTCAAAGAAGTCAAAAGCTGTCTTCATGGATGTTTTAATATTAATGAGATATCGATTATATTCATAAAGTATTGAACACAATTCTTCATCAATATTATTTGTCTTTTCAATATGCTGAAGATTCATGTTACCTGACAGGAAAGCTGATAATTCCTCTTCATTTCTTTCTTTCTTCCTACTGAAGAAAGGGACCATTCTGACAATATCCATAACGTACAGAGCAACTTCAATCTCTCCCAGATATCCAGAGGTATTGTACATGTCAGGTTTTGATCTGGTCCTCCATTCATGCCAGTCAGCTCTTACTTCCTTCTGTTCTGTCAGTTGCTGTGATTGTTTGAAAGCTTCTGATGCAGACTGTGCAAGATCCAGGAACTCCTTCAGTTGGGTAGGAGTCACCACCGTTGTTTTGTCATGTTCAGCCAAATCCAACTTGTATTTTAATTTGCTTTTGAAAACTTGGCCCAGTGTATCTCTTATGTAGGAATTGTCTTTTGCCCGATCTTTAGCCTTTAAAGCCCATTTGAGTGCTGAATCAAAATCTTTTCTAACCAGATAGAAGTGTCTTGCCAAGGCCTGCGAAATGAAAGGACTTTGGTCAAACTTGTTTGATGCTTCAGTCAAAATGTTTATGACTTTATCACTTCCTTCCTCATTCTGTACTACTTCAATTAAAGGAGAGAACAGAGTATTGGCCTCATCTCCGTGTTCTTTCCGCTGTCTGGTAATTAACATACTGTACGTGTCTTGTAGGAGTTTTTCTCTTCCAATACCGCGTTGGAGAAAAATGTTATCCCTGAGAAGTGTCAAGACAATGTCACTCTTGGGAAGATGGTAAGATTGCTTAAGTTCTTCTAGGCAGCCACTTGCAATCAGTGG